>NW_028274813.1:52054469-52205984 GCF_037043125.1 Eumetopias jubatus
AATGTCCACATTAGTCAAACTATGGAAAGAGTGGAGATGTCCATCGGCAGATGAATGGATAAAGAAAATGTGGCATATATGTACACAATGGAATACTACTCAGCCATCAGAAAAAAATGAAATCTTGCCATTTGCAATGATATGGATGGAACTAGAGGGTATTATGCTAAGTGAAATAAATCAATCAGAGAAAGACAATTATATGATCTCACCCATATGTGGAATTTAAGAAACAAAAGAAAGGAGGAAAAAAAAAAACAAGACAAAATCAAAGAGGGAGACAAACTGTAAGGGACTCTTAATCACAGGAAATAAACTGAAGGTTGCTGGAGGGGGAGGGGGCCGGGGGCTGGGGTAACTGGGTGATGGACATGAAGGAGGGCATGTGATGTAATGATCACTGGGTATAAGACTGATGAATCACTGAACTCTACCTCTGAAACTAATAATACACTGTGTGTTAATTAATTGAATTTAAATAAAAAGAATAAAAAATAAATAAAAAGAAAACTTTTCTTTCCTTCATTTTTTTTCTTTTCAAACAAGCATTTGCTATATCTAATGACATCACTATCTTGCACATTTAAAATTAGAATGGTTTAGAATAGCAAGAACACACACACACAAAATAATAACAAGAACAGGTATAAACGTTCTGTATAAATGTTCATACTAAGAAAAATAGAGCATAGCATGTTTTAAAGTTTTTAAAAATTACTTTAACAAATCTCAGAAGAATTAAGTTACTTTTAATGAAATTTCTTGTAATAGTGAGTCCTCAAGATAAATCCAGAATGAAACAGTTAAACATATTTTTGTCCAATTTTGCCAAACACACATAATTATAAATAGTAAGTCTAGGGCTATGACTAATGACTTCAGCAAAATCACACTAAGTATACCCAATTCACTCTGACTTATGAAAATAGAATTTTAAGACAAAGAAGTATCAAAAAGTACCCTGCTATTTAGAGAATGCAGCTTCAGAGTAGAAAAAAATTATATACATTCATTCTTTCAGTTGGTTTAATTCTACCACTTTGCATATTCACCTCATCTTAGAAAACTATGAAACTATTTATCTTAGAAATAGAATTCAAATTACTAAAGAGCCTATTTCCCTCCAGTAAAATTCAGCTCAATACTTATGAACTCCATTTTAATAAGTAAATTTGTTCAATATGCAGATCAAATTCCATGTTAATTAACAACTTTCCAGAAAACCCTGAATAATAAAATTCAAACAGTTTAAATTATAATTTATATGAACACTGATTTCTACTTTGATAAATTATTTTCTCATAAGGGTAATGATTCTATGTAATCAAAATTTTAGTTGTGGAATCTTTGAGCTACTAAAACTTAAAACATAAAAGCAGTGTCAGGCTTATGTTGAATTAACTAAGGGAGGAGATGACTGGCTAGAAGTAAAAGGATTAAAAAAAGAGAAAAAGAGAAAGAAGTTTGGAAAGAGGTAGAAAGAACCAGAGATGCAGGCAGGTTGTCCAACTGTGGGACTGGGAGGGAGGAAAAAAGTATTAAATTCTTTCTTCCTGACCAAGATATACTCTTTGGACAGAGCCAAGAGAATTATTAAATTGCCTAAGTCTATGGGTCCTCTTTGTCTTTCCTAGAATCTGGGCACATCAGCTACTGATGAAGAATGGGGAAGGGAAAAATATTAGAAAAAGAGAAATTTGGCTAACTACAACCTAAACCATGGCCCAACTCAGTGGCAGATTGCCTAGAAACAGCATTGAATACGTAAAACAGGCAGATTTTCAGGTAGGTGCATCGGTGTTGGGGTTGATGATACTGTGCTAAGGACATTCTTTAGGCAGCAGCCTGGAACACTCAGGGACAATGTGGCCCTCAACTGAGGCAACAGCTAGAAACTAAGAAAGCAAACAGCACCATGAGAGAAGAAATGGATTGATGCAGTAGTTGATGCTGCAGCAACACTCACCAAATTAATACAATTTATTTTTGTTACTTATGACTGTTCCCCACAGATCCCAGGTATAATCAATTCATTAGTTTACAGCACCTTAATCCCTGACTCTTGATAAGCTAATAATTCCCAGCATGACCAGATGTGTAACATGAAAGAGGCACAAGTTGATAATGGAGAATGAAGAGGCAAGGCTGGTGGCAGGATTTAGAGCAGCAATTCCTAAATTTTAATATACATATAAATCAACTAGCAATCTTACTAAATTGCAGATTCTTATTCAGTAAGTCTGGGGACAGTCTTCAGATTTTGTGTTTCTAATAAACTCCCAGATTGTTCCAATGTTACTAGTCCATGAGATACACTTTGAATAACAAGGAATTAGAGAATGGGAACAATTTCTAAGCCTAAAAAGGGTTAAAAAATTCTTGGCTTTGGGTATGGAGTAATACAAAAGAGAAAATAATGTACAAACTGTATTATGTTAAAACACAGCAAGACTATAGCCAAACAACAGTCTGGTGCACCACAATTCTGGCCACCACAACCTTCTCAGCAAGTCTGTTAATATGGGCCGCCCAACACCCAATAAATGCAACACTGGTCTAGTTAAACAAAACAAAAATTGTGTATATTCCTCTACAAGAAAAACCATTATTGGATAATATATTTCTACAAGGAATTATTTTACTAATACTAAATCTTTATGAGCTGTCCTTCACCAGTATTTTATCCAGCTAACTTCTACCACTACTTACTCAAATCTAACTCCCCAAAGGAATGCACTCTAAGGTCTAAGAGAGGGCTGCATGGTAAACGCACTTAAGATGCAGTGTGTTTCTGTGCTGTAGCTCGTAACACAAGCATAAATTATATTTATGTGAATATTTCTTCAATTTCTATCCCTTCCACTACAATATAAGTTCTGTAATGTGATGGACCCTGTTTTATCTTGTTCAGTACTGTAATGCTATAATCTAAAATGATGTCTGGCCCATACTAGGCACTTAAATGTTTGTTGAAAAACTAGTTTTGAAGAATCAAAGCATTCTATGCAAAATAATATAAGCAAAGTCATAGCTGTTCTAGCAATTAATATAAATAGGGGGTACAATAAGAGATAAGGCTATAAATAATTTAAAGATAAATTAAGGAAGAACTGAGTTTTCTGATTAAAATAGTACAGATTGAGTAAAGAACCTGTGTTAACAAATAATATGATTAAAGTATCATGTATCAGCTGTGAGAAATTGCTTAGAAAGGTATTGCAGTCAATAGAGGTTTTGGGAAATGATGGTCTCAGGATGGTGGCAATGATCACAGAAATGAGTGAATCGACATAAATAGCATTTAGAAAGAAGAATGAAAGGATTTATTTTTGAGTGAGAGCCTAAAGATGAGAAAGGAATCAAAGATTTTGATATTTCAAGACTGAATGAACTTAGGGATTTTTTGCTTCTGGCTATGATGGAATATATACTCTACCAAACTAGCCCTCCCCCTATAAACTACCATAAAATTAGAAAAATACATACAACTCTTTTCAGGCATTGGACAATAATCAGTGAAATCCTATGATTCCTGACAGATGAGATACTCATGAAGTAAGCCCTACAATTGCCCTATCTCTCTGTCCAGGGACAATTTCCCAATCACAACACAATGAGTGGGTACCAAGCAGAGTACAGCAATTCCATTGAGCTAAAAAAGCAAAGATCAGAGTTCATGGCAGCTGGGGACCCGGTGGAATTTGTGGGGCAGAGCACCTATGAGAAGGGACCTGTTCACAGAATGGGACACAGAATTCTATGCGGGGTTCCCACAGAGGGGTTCCTTGGCTGCACATACATAGGGAAAGATTAAAGTCAGAGAGTATCTGCTATGGGTTAAAAGTGAAGAGAGATATGAGATATCAAGCAGTGCAAGAGGACACTGGAGTTCAAGCCAGCCATAATGAGAGACTAGGTAAATAGTTCACTAACACCTTGAACATACAGATGAGACATCGGAAAGCTTGTGCCTCAAGAGTCACAACCATATCACAGAGTAGAGCCTACTTTTGGCATGCCATAACAAATCTTAAAACCAAGCATGGAAGATCTGCAGGAGAAGAGTTTAAATGTTAGTTCTGCCAAGATAGAGAGACTTGGAGGCACCTTGTGAAAACAAATACTATACAACATCTCAGCTTCCCAAAGATTTACAGGTTCTGGCCCTCAACAGAGCCTCAGTGAGTCTTGAAGGAATTAAATAATACAAGATATTGTTTGGGCACAGGAAATGCCAAATAAATTAAGTCATGATCTTATGCACAGGAAAGGGACTATACAAGTCCAAGGAGAGAACTTTTCAGCTCAAGTGAAAAGATCAGAACTTTCATGCTCAATATCTGTAAAATTTCTTACCACTGGCTAATCTCTCTTTTGAAACTTACTTTCTTGGATTCCAAGATACTCCATTCTAATTTTTCCCATCTTCAGTCTCAGACTAGGCTCTTCTCATTTTTATCTAATTCTGTTATCTTTCTCTTCACCCTAAAGAAGGTGTCCCCCAATGTTTAATCTTAGACCCCTTCTCAGCTTCATAATTTTATAAATTCTCTCTGGCTACATGTCTACAATCATTTCTCTGTGTATGCCTATCTAGCCATGAGCTCCAGACTAATACCTTCAATTATCTCCAGGGAGACAGCTCATTAATCAAGTTTTAACTAAAACCAAAATTTAACTTATTAACAAAACATGTTGTTCTTCTTGTATTCCTTATACTGATTAATATCAGAACAGTTGGTCCACTGTCAACTTAAGCTATGTGTAGAAATGAAAAAGCAGAGGTGAACTTTGTTATTCTTTTGTTCATTGCCACCTTTCCAAGGATAAATAAGACCATTTTCCATGTATTTTAATCCTCTATTAAGCTAATCAATTGTTCTTTGATATAATATCAATTTTTGTAAAAATGGTAATCACACCATGTGATCCATTTCTATAAGAACGTTTTGCAAGCTTTAGTGTGCACAGGAATTTCAGTAACACCAGTTATTAATATTTATTGGATGCACTATTGTAAGATCTTCCCACAATTATTTCATTTAAGCATCACAAAGATAAAGTCATTCTCATGCAAGCATATTAAAAATAGAAATTTTGATATAGTAAATCTGGTTTGAGACCCAAGTCTATATTTTTAACAAATATTCAAATGTTTTTGATACATTTAGGGCATTAGATTCACTATTTTAAAGAGTATCTCTTTAATATGCCATTAAGTTTTAGTTCCTGACATCATTGTGTTAATTCATGACTCATCTCTCTCTCTAAATATGTCAATTTCTATTTTTCTTTATAACTGCAATCTTTCCCCTCTGTGAAAATTCTGTACTCTGTCATTAGCAAGTTTTTTCAGGCCCTTCAGTTCACTAGAATAGAATTGCTTTGGCTATGCATAGTTGTACTATCTCAAATATATTCAAATAGTTGAGCTATGTTACGATGGATAATGCAACACTGTCCATATATTCCTATTTATTTTAAAACTCTGGCCTTTTAATTTAAAATACATCTGATAAGTGATATTGGTTACATTATAATTAGATTATAATGTTCTCAATTCCAAGAAAATTCCTTCTAATAATTCTAAACATAGAGGCAACCATTTTAAACAAGCAGAGATTCACTAAGTTAAATAAAATTAAAATAACCCCAAAATATTGGTAGCTTTATATATTAATAGTCTATTTCTCCTTCTCATGTCATAGTTAATAGACATAAACATGGCATGTGTATGTTTACAGCATGTTGGGGAAGAGGTGTGATGCTGATCTGCTTCACCTCATCATTTCAGGACCCAGGTGATTTCCAGTGGTTCAGCCATCTTCTAGGAGTCTCTTTTTATAAAAGTAGTGTATGCATAACATTCCTTTAAATGGTTCCCTAAAAGCCTTGAATTCTACTTCCATTGTATACAAACTATTAAGATTGTGTTTTCCTGAAAAAGAAATCACTGCATCTAAATAAACTGGAAAATCTTTAATAGAAAAACCTTTTTATAATTGTAATTTTCCAGCATGAAAATATGGTAAACATAGGCAGCAATGTATAAAACTATAGTTTAAATTTTAATAGTAATTCACCTTTAAGGGATAAAAGAAGGTTACAATCTATAGCTCAAAAACTTGCACACCTTGCAGGAAAGGAACAAAACTTTATTTCGCCATATTATAGAGACTAAAAATAACTAGCCATATAAAATATTATCAGTTATTAATACCTCAAATGTTCATGTCCTACCTTGGTAAATCCTATGAAGCTAGTAAAGTCTGATACACTAATGTGAATGTCCAGATAGCACAGCAATACTTCAACTCACAGTGTCCATTTAATGTGAACTATGATTCTAGGGTACAAAAGGCCAATTAAAGATGAGGTGGGAAGAATTTTTCCAGCCTCATGAGTGAGGACAGACCCAGTGCACAATACCATTTGGTTCCTAAAGCTTATCTAAATAGTCCAACCTACCAGAGAACTTATAAAATAAATGCAGCTCTTGTGACTCAATTCATAGAAAACGATTCCTATATGAGGGCTCAACATTTCCCACTGACTTTTGTCTTTTTATAGTAGTTATTTCAAATAGCTTTTTCCTTACTCTAGTAAATAATCTGAAATTTAAGAGAAACTGAATTTGGCAAGCTAGGCCAAATTAATCAGAAGAGAGTTGATCATAATGAAATGGGATGATTCCAAATAGTATCTGAATTCTGTTTCATCTGCCTACTAGCATCCCTGGCTCTTGAAGATATTAAAAGGAGACACTCCAGGGGTATCTGGGTGGCTCAGTCGGTTAAGCATCCAGTTCTTTGATATTATCTCAGGTCATGATCTCAGGGTTGTGAGATGGGGTCCCGAGTCAGGCTCCATGCTGGATGTAAAGCCTGCTTAAGATTCTCTCTCCTTCTCCCTCTGCCCCTTTCCCCCTTGGTGCTCTATCACTCTCTAAAGCTAAAAAAAAAAAAAAAAAAAAAAAAAGAGAGAGAGAGAGACACTCCAGGCAAATACATATGTAACAGGATGTTAAAACACAAGTCTTTCTGCTTCAATTAAGACAAAAAATATGATACACATCAATAAAAATGAGTACAAGACAGATGACCATATGCAAAATTTACAAAGATAATGTCAATATTAACAATTCTTGGATTCCTCAAGCAAATCAGAGATAATAAAGTGGGTCAAGGTACAGAGAGAGTGGGTTTTCTTAAGAGACTCACTGATGGAAGTCCCCACCCTCCCCCAAGAGAAAAATGGGCATTTCCATTGCACTACTCCCAGATCTTAGAATGTCAATTCCCTAAGGCGGAAGACAGAGTGAATGCTTCAGAATTTTAAAGTGGCTGTGGCAGCAGAATAAACGTATCTGTGCTGGGGCTGCCAGGTCTAAGATGGTGAGCCATGCCAAAAAGAGAAAAAGCAAGGTTAAAATATTACTTATTATTTATAGTGATATATTACATAATGAATTAACACTGTATTTGTAACTTAGAAGGACTAAAACCGTAAGATTGTTATCAGAGAGGAACAAGAAATGTCTTGGACCTGTGAAAATTGCATCAAGGGTAAGGGTAATAACACTGCCTCTCTGAGTAAGTTTTCATGGCCATAGAACATAGAAATAAATTGTGCTTTGATTACAAATAAATTACATGTGTGAAACATCCAAATGAACGAATATTTATGATTAAAAAGGATTTGTCCCCAAATGACTTTGGGGGACCCCAACTTTGACAAGTGGACTAAGTAAGTCATAAGATCTAGTAAGTCGTAGATCATCTTGTTTACAACAGGCCAGCCAAAGAAGCCAAGTCCCTAAGGTTACAGTTGTTCTTTGGTCATCAGTATTTCATCTTACTCATGGTGGTAACACATCAAGGAGAAAACCAGTTTCTCCTAAAAGCATAAAGCATTTGACTAAAACTTTTAAAGCCCAGAGCAAGTAAGAAACATCCATAAGATGGTCTTGTCAAAACAATTAGGAAATAATATTCCAAAAATATACATCATAGGACAACCAAAGGACCACCAAATGGATAAAATATATTTTCATCCAAATATCCCTACCATGTCTGGGGTCTGATGCTTGTTCCATTTCTTTAAATTGTGTTTGTTTGTTTTGCCTTTTAATAAGCCTTCTATTTTTTTCCTGATAGCCAGATATGAGGTATTGGGTAAAAGAGACTGCTGTAAAAAGGCCTTCATAATATGGTGGTGAGGGAAAGCATTTTTTAGTCCTTTGATTAGGTCTCAGTCTTTTAGTGAGCCTATGCCCCTGCACAGTAAATTTCACAAATGTTATTTCCGGTTTTTTTGTTTTTGTTTTTTTTTTCTCTCCCCACTTATGTGGTGGAGGATAGCTAGAGGATGCTGGAGTTAGGTATTTCCCTTCCCCCAGGTCAGCTAGGCTCTGATAATACCCCAGCAAGTTAGACTGCCATTAAACTAGTTTCTCCTGAGGGCACACCTTCTTAAGAAGAGCAGAATGCTCTAAGTATTTCAAAATGTTTCCTTTGCCCCCCCTCGCCCCCTGCAGGAAGCCTGAGGGAATTATTCTCCTATACTTACTGTAGAAATCTGGTAATGTTTCTGGAAGTAAATCTCACATACTGTGGGCCCCCTGCCTATGACTGGGCCCTCTGTGGTTTTTAACACTCAGAATTGTCCACCCAGAACCTCTAGCAATTTGTCAGTTATAGTTCAGGTTTTCCTACCCTGGCACTGGTTCCCTGGTTTCCATTCCATGGAACTTTATGCCCTGTTTTTGCCTGACTCTGCAATCTTGGGGACAGTAGTTTGTCCTGTGTCTCCCCCCAACCTACAGATCCCAGAATTGTTTATTTTTTAGTCTATTCTGCTTTTTACTTGTTAAGACAGAGTGGCAACTTCCAAGCTCCTTATATGCAAACCAGAGACTGGAAGCCTTAAATAGATTTTAATCTCTTCCAGCATTATACAAGAAAACTTAACCCCTAATGCTCTTAATCAATAGTATCCTTGTGCTCGCTTCCGCAGCACATATACTAAAATTGGACAGATACAGAGAAGATTAGCATGGCCCCTGAACAAGGATGACAGGCAAATTCATGAGGCATTCCATATTAAAAAAAAAAAAAAAATAGTAACCTTGACTTGACCTTTTAGCACTCTTCTCAAAGGTTACAGTGAGAGTGAGGCAGGATGAATGCCTCTAAAATGCATTTAAAAGACCTGTCCTCTAAACCATAACTTAGCGGAAGAGAGATGGACTTGAATGAAAGCAGATGTTAACAATTTTCTTCATTTTACTACATTGATTAAGCAGCAACTAATTCAGTATTGCTATAATCAGGTTCAGGGTACAAGTTCAAAGGAGCTCAAAAACTGAAATTGAAAATGAGCATATTGATCCTTATCACATAACTTTCAACCAAAGTCTTCTATCTTCACCATATATGTAAATTCTTACTTCAAGAACACAAGGGGCTCTCAGTTTTAGTTATTTTCTAGTACCTGGTCCAATGTTCAAAAAGCATTTAGTTTAGAAAACTATGGTTTTGAACCCAAGTCACCATGGCCATGAACATCACAGTATTCTTACAATTCTGAGGACATCCTCCTAATCATTCTGAACAGAGACAACTCCAAGCAAGCAAGCATTGCTTATTAACTAAAGCATGCAAGGAGAACAGATAACTACTGTCATTGGAGTGATTATACAATGTTTCTCAGAGCCAGAGATTCACTGTGACATAATGTCAAATAAATTTGGAATTCTTCCCGCCCTCACAAAATTAGAAAGTTAGTCACTTCTTAGTGAGCATTATACTATCAGATAAAATGGGAATAATAATACATTCAGTGTGTGATAGATTATTACAGGTAAACTCAGTGCCTGAGACAAAAGAAAATAAAGGTCACGGACACTGAGGAATTTCATAGCAAGATAAAATTATTGTTGGCTTGGTTGCTGTCATCCTTTAGGCTGATAAGACAATGTCCTCTCATTAGTTTTGGGCTCATAAATAGCCTATAAGGATTTCCAGTCTACAAGTATCTTCTTTACTCACCTGAGAACTCTTTAGAATTAGACGTTTAAGAATCCATAGTTTTGGCTTTAAGACAGTGATACTTAGCCAAGTCGGTACATTAGAGTCACCTGGGAGGTTTTAAACCTAAAGATTCTTTAAGCTACAACCTCAGCATTTCTGATTTAATTGGTTTGGGGTAGAGTCCAAACAAGACTTTTTTTTTTTTTTTTTAAGTAACAAAAGAAGACTTAAAATGGGGCTGATTTTGGCAGATGCAGTCCTTAAGTAGGAAGGTGAAACTGTATCTGGCATTATGTATGTTAGAGTAAATAGAACACGAAATCCATAGACGCACTGTAGACAAATAGAAGAGAAAGGAACAAAAAGACAAGGTAAAAATTTAAACTGCTAACTGCAATATTTTGCCTAGAACCAATTCTGGCTCATCATCATCGTTTTTAGTGGGAGTGCAAAAGCCTGAAGAAGAGTAGATGGACTTGGAAAAGTTTGGCACAAGGTGAATTTTAGGAAAGTCTATTTATCATGGTTGACTTCTTTCTGAGGAGTAGTACAAAAATGTTTGACATGCACTGTCTTCACCATAGTCCTTAGCTCAGCAGGTATTTTTTCCTACTTTGGATGGAGGAAATTTTCACAGAGACAATAAGTGACCCTACAAAGGTCACCCAACATTTTCTGTCACTCCAACTGGGAAAATAATAAGCTAAACTTAAGTAATGCCTTCTTTTCAAAGAGAACTAAATACACATTTCCAGGTGGAGGAAGGTGACAAGAATCATCATCCTCCCTTAGGCCAATGTACCACTTATATCTACAGATTTAACAAAATGCAAGTGTTTATGGCAGACCCCACTTCCGTGCCTTAATCTCAAAAGCGATGGCACTAGTAAATAAGATTTAAAACCTTCTCAGAGTGCTATAAATGTTTGTGGAGTAAAGATTTATCTTAAAAACAGCACAGCTAAACTGCCACAACAAAAGGAACATAGCAGCTATCTAAAATATTACAACTGGTTTTGTTCAAAAAACAGGACCATTTAAAGAGACATGTTTAAAATAAAAGCTTTTTTTTAACCCAAAAGCAAACCTTTACTCCTCTGTAACTTATTTTATTAAGATACCAATAACATATAATGTTCTTTGTAATTTGTAAGTAGGATTTCTTCACTTATTAGAGGCTATCAGTGTTGTCTGAGCACCTAAAACAAAGTAATCAGGTGTGCTTTATGGCATTACACCAATATCAGATTATGGCAACATGTTACAAATTAAATAGCTGATACAAACATTTCATTTAATTTTTCTTTTTTAACAGAAATGAGATTTTGGAGTTAAATTATTTAGCAACCAAATGGAAAATAAGCAAAAACATAAGACTGCATTTCCTCTAGATGATGTTGTTAGCAACCAAGACTAATGGCTGGGACATACAAATTACTGCCCCAAGGTGAGCTGCAAGCCCATCTGCTCCTCCCTATTCGATTTCTCCAAGCGATTCTAACTGCTAATTAACCGTGAAAAGTTGTGCTGTGAACCTTTCACCTGACATTCTTCTGAAACAGTTCCTAAGGAGTGCTCAGAGCAATGTATATATAATCAATTGCCATTTCAGCAGTGACCTGCTGTCCTGCAGAACAGAGCCTCAAACTGTGATTGTTCAGCTCTTGGGGAGGAAACTTTCTTTTTACTTTTTATTAGCTAATATACACAAACATATCTACTGGACTATTTTGAATCATTTGGTTTGATTCTCTCATAAACCTTTGCTCCTTAGATGATCAGACCCAGGAGGAGGGCAAATCTGACTCCTACCTTATATGCAGACAGTGCTGGAGGTGGTCTATCTGAGAATGCAGAGCCCAGTCTCCAGAGTTAAGATTTCTTGCTGTTGTTTCTGGCTTCACCAATTAGAAAACTGGCTTTCAGCCTTGACTGAAAATAGGAATCACCTGGGGAACTTTAATAAATGCTGATGTCTGGTTCCACCCCCAGAGATTTTGATTTAATTGGTCTGGGGCAAAGCTTGGGCACTGGAGAGTTTTTAAGCTCCCCCAGGTGGTTCTAACGTGCAGCCAAGGCCGAGAACAACTGACTCAGGAGTATCTAATCAAATCTGATTATTACCTTCTAAGATACTTTTAAGACTAGTTCCTCAGGCCCTGGTTGCTTCAGAAACCACAAAAAGCCTAAGACTCTAAGCCCCTCTGAACCGTGACCCTGTAATACATTTCCATAAAACCCCTCATCTAATACGTTTTCCAGCTCCTCTCTCATATCCACATGCTTTTCCACTTTGCCCTGGAAAGAACACAGTCTGTCATCAGTAAAATTACCTGACTCAGTAACTACAATTTGTTATTACCAATTACTATACTCTGGAATGTCTCAGTTTCTAATATCCCACTCTCCACCACTAAGATATTGTTGGATGTTCTGTATCCCAATTTCAACAATCCCTTGCCTTACTGGGATCCCTAATCTACTGATATTTCTTTTTCTCCATCATCCCCTTCATAATTAAGAAAAAAAAAAAATCCTTATCCTATTTAGATTCCATGATCTATCATACTAACTTTCTCTATCTTTCCACCTGGCAGACTAACTTGGCAAGATCCCAACTCTGGTTAACTTCTATTCCTCACCTCTTACTATCTTTACCTAAGTAGCTGAACATTGCTAAAGAAAATTTCAGAGCCATGCTGGTCTCAAGTACATGACCATAGACCTCAAGGGGAGAGGTAATGGTGCCTGAAATTCCATGAAAGTACCATAGTAAAACTATTCTCCTATTCTTCTAGATGACAGATCATCTTTCTCTGATAACATTCAAAACCACATCTTCCCCCCCACCTAACTCTCACCTCTGTCTTTCCTCTTGATTCTATAGGAAAAACAGGAACTACAAAGATCAATTCTTTATCCTTCCACCATCTTATCAAGGACAGCAATGACCTCCACATTGCATCCAAATGTCAGTACTCAGTTTTCTTAGGACTCCACCTCTTAATTACTTCCCGCTTCCTGAAACAGTTAATGCTCTCTTCATTTGGCCTCTAAAAAACCACCTTTCTTCTCTCTCAGTTCCTGCTATCTCAATGGCTGTAACTTTTCAGTGTCTTGTTGGATTTTCCTTATCTTCTGCAGACCTCTTCTCTTCTGTATCTACACACTTTGGCAGGTAATTTTATCCAATGCCATGTCCTTAAGTGTGATCTCTTCCCTGAACCCCACTCTGTTTCCAATTGCTTACTTATATCTTAAATATCTAACAAATCCCATACTTAACACACTGTAAACAAAAGTATTGATCTAATTATACTCCAAAATATGCTCTTTCCCTAAACTTCTTAATAAGATGGAACTTTCATTTTTCCCAATGTCCAGATCAAAAACATTGGACTTCTTAATTCTTGTTCTCTACATTCAAAAAACCTAGCACCCAACCACTTTTCATATTATCCAACATTATCAACCTAGTCTCTTGCCGTACTATTGAGATTCTTCTTAGCAGGCTACCTATTTCCACCTTTGTTCCAATAAGGACAATGAGAGTGCTATTTTTCAAATATAAGTCAGAACATGTCACTACTCTGCTCAAAATCCTCCAGTGGCTTCCACCCCATTCAGAATTATCCCATTCAGAATCTTCACCTACAGAGATCTGACATATTTAAGTCCCCTCCTGTGGCTTACTAATGCTCTGTCCCGTCTTTGACTTGTTTCCTATCACTCACCCACAGTCATACCTTTCCAACCAGACTGTTCTTCACATCCAAAGCAAACTACTACTTCAGGACCTTTTTTTTTCTTTCCCAATTTATTTTGTTCTCTCTTACTAGAATACTCTTTCCTCAAATATCATCCTGGCTGCCTTGCTCTTTTCATTCAGGCTGAAATGCCACATAAGCAAAGAGGCCTTCCTCAATTATACTATGCAAATGAATCCCAAGATCTATATCCTTACCCTGTTTTATTTACATTGTCTTTATAGCCCTAAGGTCATACTTGTTCATTTATTTCCTTTCTTCCTCCCCCAACTTAATATAAGCTTCATGATAGGAGGATATTATCTGTTTGATTTATTCACTCTTTTATCCTCTGAGGCAAAAATCGTGCTTGGATCATAGTATGTTCTTAATAATACTGAATGACAGAAGATGCAAAACTTTCATTTTTCTCATTTATAAAATGGGAAATAATACGTGATTATTATGAAGATTAAATACATTTATGTATGCAAAACACTTGCCACATAAGATCTTGATAAAGTTAAAATAAAAATATGGCCAGGAATGGGGTGCCTGGGTGGCTCAGTCGTTAAGCATCTGCCTTCAGCCCAGGTCATGATCCCAGGCTCCTGGGATCGAGCCCTGCATCAGGCTCCCTGCTCAGCAGGAGGCCTGTTTCTCCCTCTCCCACTACTCCTGTTTGTGTCCCTGCTCTCGCTATCTCTCTCTGTAAAATAAATAAATAAAATCTTTAAAAATTAAAAAAAAATATGGCCAGGAATATGCCACTTTGCGACAAAGATGACTTATTAGTTATTCAGCTTGAAGTAAAATTATCCTATGGAATTTTATGTGACTTCAGTTTGCAGTTGAATTACTGCCTTGCATTTCAGCATCATCTCTCTGGGTGGATAATTCCCCTTTATGAGTATCTCAGAAATTATTTAGAAAAATAAATTCATGGAGCACTTCTATTTAAAATTAAAAAGAGGAGGAGCAAGATGGTGGAGGAGTAGGAAACCTAAATTTCGTCTGGTCCCAGGAATCCAGCTAGACAGGGATCAAACCATTCTGAACACCTACAAACTCAATAGGAGATCGAAGAAAAGAGTAGCAGCAACTCTCTGAACAGAAAAGTGGCCACTTCCTGGAAGGCAGGAGGTGCGAAGTGAATCTGAGGCGATATTCGGGAAGATAGACCACGGGGGAGAAGGCCTCCGGAGCACAAAATTGGGACTTTTAGAAGTCGGCTCCATGGAGGGGCGTTGCTCCAGTGGCTAAGCGGGGAGTAGAACCCTCGCGGGACAGTGTGGTCTCAGGACCCTCGGGGTCACAGAAAAGACCAGGGGTGCCTGAGTGTGGCAGAGCTCCCAGGTATTGGAGCGGGGAAGCCGGCTGCAGAGACGGAGCCGAGGAGTGGGCTCTCAGCTCGGGGTTGGCATAAACCGTGATCCGCAGCACAGTCGGGCCACTGCTCCTCCAGCAGGGACCCAACAAGTGGCAGGTCTGGGGAGACTCCTCTTCCTCCCCCCAGAGGAGCGGCGCGGGAGCACACCGCAGGGATCTGCTGGGTTGGGAGACTCCACACGGGGTCGGGTGCCAGAGATAGAAATGCTCGGTCACAGGCCGGGTGAGCACGGAGTGCGGCCAGAGACCGGGGAGACGGGAGTGACTGCTTTTCTCTGGGGGAGCACTATAGAGTGGGGCCCCAAGTTCTTGGCTCCTCTGGGGCAGAGATTGGGAGGCCACCATTTTCACTCTCGTCCTCCAAGCTGTAGGGAAAGCTTGCAGGGAACAAAATCTCCTGAGAGCAAACCCGAGCAGATTACTTAGCCTGGACCCAGCAAGGGTAAGGCAATTCCGCCTCAAGCAAAGACATTTAGGAACCCAGGCAACAGGCCCCGCCCCCAGAAGATCAGCAAGAACTGCCAGCCAAGACCAAGTTTACGGATCAATGAGAACAGCAGAACTCCAACACTAGGGGAATACAGCACATAGAATTATGGCTTTTTTCCCCTGATTCTTTAGTCTTTCAAAGTTAATATTTTTTAATTTTCTTTTTTTTGTTTTTTTTTTGAATTTTTCTTTTTCCCTTTTTCAACCAACATCTTATCAATCCCTTTTTAAAAAACCTTTTTTATTTTTCATTTTTAGAGTCATATTCTATCCCTTCATTGTAGTTAACCTTATTTTTGGTATATATGTAAGTTGTTCTCTCTTTAAAATTTTGGGATACAGTTTCTTCTAACAGACCAAAATATACCCTAAATCTCTAGTGTATGGTTTTATTCTAGTCTCCTGCCTGATCACATTCTCTCCCTTTTTTTTTTTAATTTCTCTTCTTTCTTTTTTCAACCAGCTTCTTATTAATTCATTTTATGAAATATTTTATAATTTTCATCTTTACAGTCATATTCTACCCTTCATCATATTTACCCTTATTTTTTGTACATATATATAAGTTTCTCTTTCTTTAAAATTTTGGGAGGCAGTTTCTTCTAACAGACCAAAATACGCCCAAAATCTAGTGTGTGGCAATGATTGATTCACCAGTCTGATCATATTTGATCATATTCTTTTCTTTTCTTTTTTCCTTTTTCTGTCTTTCCCTTTCTTTTCCCCCAGTTTCAGGTCTCTTCTGATTTGTTTAGTGTATATTTTTCTGGGGTCATTGTTACCCTGTTAGCATTTTGTTTTGTCATTCATCTGTTCTCCTCTGGACAAAATGACAAGATGGAAAAACTCACCTCAAAAAAAAGAACAAGGGGCAGTACCGACTGCCAGGGACCTAATCAATAGATGTCAGAACTAGAATTCAGAATGACGGGCGCCTGGGTGGCTCGGATGGCTAAGCGTCTGCCTTCAGCTCGGGTCATGATCCCAGGGTCCTGGGATCAAGTCCCGCATCAGGCTCCCTGCTCCTTGGGAGCCTGCTTCTCCCTCTGCCTCTCTCTCTCTCTCTCTGTCTCTCATGAATATATAAATAAAATCTTTAAAAAAAATAGAATTCAGAATGACGATTATAAAGATACTAGCTGGGCTTGAAAAAAGCAGGAAGATACTAGAGAAACCCTTTCTGGAGAAATAAAAGAACTAAAATCTAACCAAGTCAAAATCAAAAAGGCTATTAATGAGGTGTAATCAAAAATGGAGGCTCTAACTGCTAGGATAAATGAGGCAGAAAAGAGAATTTGTGATATAGAAGACCAAATGATGGAAAATAAAGAAGCTGAGAAAAAGAGAGATAAACAACTACTGTATCACGAGGGCAGAATTCGAGAGGTAAGTGATAGCATAAGATGAAACAATATTAGAATAATTAGGATCCCAGGAGAAGAAGAAGGGGGGTGCAGAAGGTACACTGGAGCAAATTATAGCAGAGAACTTTCCTAATTTGGGGAAGGAAACAGGCATCAAAATCCAGGAGGCACAGAGAACTCCCCTCAAAATCACTAAAAATAGGTCAACACCCAGACATCTAATAGTAAAACTTACAAGTCTCAGAGACAAAGAGAAAATTCTGAAAGCAGATCGGGACAAGAGGACTGTAACCTACAATGGTAGAAATATTAGACTGGCAACAGACCTATCCACAGAGAACTGGCAGGCCAGAAAGGACTGGCATGATATGTTTAGAGCACTAAATGAGAAAAATATGCAGCCAAGAATACTGAGTCCAGCTAAGCTGTCATTGAAAATAGAAGGAGAGATAAAAAGCTTCCAGGAAAAACAAAAAC
The DNA here is from genome assembly GCF_037043125.1 of Eumetopias jubatus. Classification (NCBI taxonomy): domain Eukaryota; kingdom Metazoa; phylum Chordata; class Mammalia; order Carnivora; family Otariidae; genus Eumetopias; species Eumetopias jubatus. The sequence continues at coordinate 52,071,966 of NW_028274813.1, forward strand.
TAAAAGAATTTGCAAACACAAAACCAGCCCTACAAGAAATATTGAAAGGGGTCCTCTAAGCAAAGAGAGAGCCTAAAAGTAACATAGACCCGAAAGGAACACAGACAATATACAGTAACAGTCACCTTAAGGGTGATACACTGCAACTAGATTCATATCTTTCAATAGTTACCCTGAATGTAAATGGCTAAATGCCCCAATCAAAAGACACAGGGTATCAGATTGGATAAAAAAACAAGACCCATCGATATGCTGTCTGCAAGAGATTCATTTTAGACCCAAAGACACCTCCAGATTGACAGTGAGGGGGTGGAAAAGCATCTACCATGCTAATTGACATCAAAAGAAAGCTGGGGTGGCAATCCTTATATCAGACAAATTAGATTTTAAGCCAAAGACTATAATAAGAGATGAGGAAGGACACTATATCCTACTTAAAGGGTATATCCAACAAGAAAATCTAATAGTTGTAAATATCTATGCCCCTAACATGGGAGCAGCCAACTATATAAGCCAGTTAATAACAAAATCAAAGAAACACATCAACAACAATACAATAACAGTAGGGGACTTTAACACCCCCCTGGCTGAAATGGACAGATCATCTAAGCAAAAGATCAACAAGGAAATAAAGACTTTAAATGACACACTAGACCAAATGGACTTCGCAGATATATTCAGAACATTCCATCCCAAAGCAAAAGAGTACACATTCTTCTCTAGTGCCCATGGAACATTCTCCAGAATAGATCACATCCTAGGTCACAAATCAGGTCTCAACTAGTACCAAAAGATTGGGATCATTCCCTGCATATTTTTGGACCACAATGCTTTGAAACAAGGACTCAATCACAAGAGGAAAGTCGGAAAGTACTCAAACACATGGGGGTTAAAGAGCATTCTACTCAAGAATGAATAGGTCAACCAGGAAATTAAAGAATTTAAAAGATTCATGGAAACAAATGAAAATGAAAACACAACTGTTTAAAATCTTTAGGATGCAGCAAAGGCGGTCCTAAGAGGAAAGTATATAGCAATACAAGCCTTTCTCAAGAAACAAGAAAGGTCTCAAATACACAACCTAACCCTACACACCTAAAGGAGCTGGAGAAGAACAGCAAATAAAGCCTAAACCCAGCAGGAGAAGAGATATAATAAAGATCAGAGCAGAAATCAATGAAATAGAAACCAAAAAACAGTAGAACAGATCAACGAAACTAGGAGCTGGTTCTTTGAAAGAATTAACAAGATTGATAAACCCCTAGCCAGACTTATCAAAAAGAAAAGAGAAAGGACCCAAATAAATAAAATCATGAGTGAAAGAGGAGAGATCACAACCAACACCAAATAAATACAAACAATTATAAGAACATATTAGGAGCAGCTATATGCCAGCAAATTAGATAATCTGGAAGAAATGGATGCATTCCTAGAGATGTATAAACTACCAAAACTGAACCAGGAAGAAACAGAAAACCTGAACAGACCTATAACCAAAGGAAATTTAAGCAGTAATCAATAATCTCCCAACAAACAAGAGCCCAGGGCCAGATGGCTTCCCAGGGGAATTCTACCAAACATTTAAGAAGAATTAATATCTATTCTTCTGAAAATGTTCCAAAAGATAGAAATGGAAAGAAAACTTCCAAATTCATTTTATGAGGCCAGCATTACCTTGATCCCAAAATCAGACTAAGACCCCATCAAAAAGGAGAATTATAGACCAGTATCCCTTGCATATGCAAAAATTCCAACAAATTTCTAGCCAATAGGATCCAACAGGACGTTAAAAGGATTATTCACCATGACCAAGTGCGATTTATTACTGGGCTGCAGGGTTGGTTTAACATCCGCAAATCAATCAGTGTGATAAAATACATTAATAGGAAAAAGAACAAGAACCATATGATCCTCTCAATAGATGCAAAAAAAGCATTTGACAAAGTACAGGATCCTTTCTTGATTAAAACTCTTCAGAGTGTAGGGATAGAGGGTACATATCTCAATATCATAAAAGCCATCTATAAAAAACCCACAGCGAATATCATTCTCAATGGGGAAAAACTGAAAGCTTTCCCCCTAAAGTCAGGAATGCGGCAGAGATGTCCATTATCACCACTGCTATTCAACATAGTACTAGAAGTCCTAGCCACAGCAATCAGACAACAAAAAGAAATCAAAGGCATCCAAATCGGCAAAGAGGAAGTCAAACTCTCACTCTTTGCAGATGATATGATACTTTATGTGGAAAACCCAAAAGACTCCACCCCAAAACTGCTAAAACTCGTACAGGAATTCAGTAAAGTGACAGGATATAAAATCAATGCACAGAAATCAGTTGCATTTCTATACACCTACAACAAGACAGAAGAAAAAGAAATTAAGGAGTCAATCTCATTTACAATTGCACCCAAAACCATAAGATAAGTAGGAATAAATCTAACCAAAGAGGCAAAGAATCTGTACTCAGAAAACTATAAAATACTCATGAAAGAAATTGAAGAAGACACAAAGAAATGGAAAAACGTTCCATTCTCATGGATTAGAAGAACAAATATTGTGAAGATGTCAATGCTACCTACAGCAATCTACACATTTAATGCAATCCCGATCAAAATACCATCCACCTTTTTCAAAGAAATGGAACAAATAATCCTAAAATTTGTATGCAACCAAAAAAGACCCCAACTAGCCAGAGGAATGTTGAAAAAGAAAAGCAAAGCTGGCGGCATCACAGTTCCGGACTTCAAGTTCTATTACAAAGTTGTCATCATCAAGACAGTTTGGTACTGGCACAAAAACAGACACATAGATCAATGGAATAGAATAGAAAGCCCAGAAAAGGACTCTCAACTCTATGGTCAACTAATCTTCGACAAAGCAGGAAAGAATGTCCAATGGAAAAAAGACAGTCTCTTCAACAAATGGTGTTGGGAAAATTGGACAGCCACATGCAGAAGAAAGAAATTGGACCATTTCCTTACACCACACAAAAAATAGACTCAAAATGGATGGAAGACCTAAATGTGAGACAGGAATCCATCAAAATCCTAGAGGAGAACACAGGCAGCAACCTCTTGGACCTTAGCCACAGCATCTTCTTCCTAGAAACATCGCCAAAGGCAAGGGAAGCAAGGGCAAAAATGAACTATTGGGACTTCAACAAGATAAAAAGCTTTTGCACAGCAAAGGACACAGTCGACAAAACCAAAAGACAACTGACAGAATGGGAGAAGATATTTGCTAATGACATATCAGATAAAGGGCTAGTATGCAAAATCTAGAAAGAACTTATCAAACTCAACACCCAAAGAACAAATGATCCAATCAAGAAATGGGCAGAGGACCTGAACAGACATTTTTCCAGAGAAGACATCCAAACGGCCAACAGACACATGAAAAAGTGCTCAACATTGCTCGGCATCAGGGAAATCCAAATCAAAACCTCAATGAGATACCACCTCACACCAGTCAGAATGGCTAAAATTAACAAGTCAGGAAACGACAGATGTTGGCGAGGATGTGGAGAAAGGGCAACCCTCCTACACTACTGGTGGGAATGGAATTAGGTGCAGCCACTCTGGAAAACAGTATGATGGTTCCTCAAAAGGTTGAAAATAGAGTTACCCTATGACCCAGCAATTGCACTACCGGGTATTTACCCCAAAGACACAAATGTAGTGATCCGAAGGGTACGTGCACCCCAATATTTATAGCAGCAACATCTACAACAGCCAAACTATGGAAAGAGCCAAGACGTCCATCAATAGCTGAATGGATAAGGAAGATGTGGTATATATATATATATACAATGGAATATTATGCAGCCATCAGAAAAATGAAATGTTGCCATTCAGAACAACGTGGATGGAACTAGAGGGTATTATGCTAAGTGAAATAAGTCAATCAGAGAAAGACATGTATCATATGATCTCACTGATATGAAGAATTCTTAATCTCAGGAACAAACTGAGGGTTGCTGGAGTGGTGGGGGTGGGAGGGATGGGGTGGCTGGGTGATGGACATTGGGAAGGGTATGTGCTATGGTGAGCTCTGTGAAGTGTGTAAGACTGATGAATCACAGACCTGTACCACTGAAACAAATAATACATTATATGTTAAAAAAAAGAAAAGAAAAGAAAAGATAGTAGGAAGGGAAAAATGAAGGGGGAGGGAATCGGAGGGGGAGAGGAACCATGAGAGACTATGGAATCTCAGAAACAAACTGAGGGTTCTAGAGGGGAGGGGGTTGGGGGGGATGGGTTAGCCTGGTGATGGGTATTAAAGAGGGCATGTATTGAATGGAGCACTGGCTGTTATATGCAAACAATGAATCATGGAACACTACATCAAAAACTAACGATGTAATGTATGGTGATTAACATAACACAATAAAATAAAATTTAGAAAAAAATTAAATTAAATTAAAAAGAAAAATTTAGTTACTTCTCATCTCATGTTTTATCCCTTGAATTTACATTTTTTAAGTAAATAAGGCAATGAGACTAACAGAAAAGTTTAAATTACCAAATTCACACATTTAGAATTACAAATATTTGAGTGACATCACCACAATGGCCAAATAAGACTTCTCTTGTTTATATCCTCCCCTTCTTGACACCAGTAACTTGGCATCAATCTGTAAACTAAAATGTCTTTATAGGAGCCATCAAATCTAGGTAGGAGATTGTGAAAGCTTAGCGCAGTCCAAGAACAAGAAGAGCCTTTTTGAGAAGACAGGCCAACACCAAGTCAGCTAAATGGCCAATCATGGTTCTAGCTACAGTCCCAGAAACAGCTCTGTACACCTGAGAAATTGGCTATGGACCCATGTGGCTTTGGTTCTGTAGCAACCACCAACCCCAAAGACATGGAACTCTGTGATTTTTCCCAATAAATAATTCAAATTAACTGTTTTAAGGAAGCTCAATGAGCTACAAGAAAACACAGACAATTCAATTAAATCAGAAAAATATACACAAACAAAAAGAAGTTTAACAAAGAGAAATCACAGAAGGAACCAAACAGAAATTCTGGAGCTGAAGAATACAGTGAACAAAAAGAAAAATGCAACATGGAGCATTGATAGCAGAATGAATAAGCAAAAGAAAAATCTGTGAAACAGAAAACAGAACCTTTAAAATTGTATAGTTAGCGGTAAAGAAAGCCTACATGAACTATGGGATACATTAAGTGAAGCAATCTATAAATTATTAGAGCTCCAGAAGAGAGGAAGAAGGGGACAGGAAGTTTACAAAAGAAAAAATAACTGAGAACTACCCAAATCTGTGGAAAGATTTCCATATCCAAGTTCATGAAGCTGATAGATCACCTCAAGATTTTAATCCAAAACAATCTTCTGTGAGATACATTAAAATAAAACTGTTTAAACAAAGCAAGTATAGAATTTTAAAAGCAGAAAGAGAGGGGCACCTGGGTGGCTCAGTTGTTAAGTGTCTGCCTTCGGCTCAGGTCCTGACCGAGCCCCACATCGGGCTTCCTGCTCCACGGGAAGCCTGCTTCTCCCTCTCCCAGTCCCCCTGCTTGTGTTCCCTCTGTCACTGTCTCTCTCTCTGTCAAAAAATAAATAAAATCTTAAAAAAAAAAAAGCAAAAAGAGAAAAAAACAATTGTCTCATATAGGGAACCCCTATAAGGCTATCAGTGGATTTCTCAGCAGAATCCTTGCAGGACAGAGGTAGCAGGATGATATAGTCAAAGTGCTGGGGACGGGGGGGGGGTGCGGAGGGGGAGGACAAGAAACAAAAAACTGCAAACCAAGAATACTTCACCCAACAAAGTAGTCTTTCAGAAATGGAGACATAAAGCCTTTCCCAAACAAAGAGAAGCTCAGGGAGTTTATCACCACTAAATCTGCCTTACAAGAAATGCTAGAAGGAGGTCTTCAAGCTGAAATGAAACAACACTAATTAGGAACATGAGAATATATGAAAATAAACAACACACTGGTAAGGGTAAATTTAAGTCAAATTCAGAATACTCTAATATGATGGTGTGCTAACCACTCAACTCCAATAGGAAAATTAAAGGATAAAAGTATTCAAATAACAATAGTTACAATAATTTGTTAATGTATACCAATAAAAAAAAAGGTAAATTGTAACATCAAAAACATGAAGGCGGGAGTAAAAGGGCAGAGCTTTGTATGTAATCAAAGTTAAGTGGTTATCAGGATAAAAGAGACTAGTATATCTATAAGATGTTTTATATACCACCTCACACCGTCAGAATGGCTAATATTAACAAGACAGGAAACAACAAATGTTGGTGAGAATAGGGAGAAAGGGGAACCCTCTTACACTGTTGGGAATGCAAGCTGGTGCAGCTAACTCTGGAAAACAGTATGGACGTTCCTCAAGAAGTTAAAAATAGAGCTACCCTATGATCCAGCAATTGCACTACTAGGTATTTACCCCAAAGATACAAATGTAGTGATCTGAAGGGGCACCTGCACCCCAATGTTTATAGCAGCAATGTCCACAATAGCCAAACTGTGGAGAGTGGAGATGTCCATCAACAGATGAATGGATAAAGATAATGTGGTGTATATATGCACAATGGAATATTACTCAGCCATCAAAAAAGAATGAAATCTTATTATTTACAGCCTGTCGATGGAACTGGAGGGTATTATGCTGAGTGAAATAAGTCAATCAGAGAAAGACAATTATCCTATGGTTTCACTCATATGAGAAATATAAGAAACAGCACAGAGGATTATAGGGGAAGGGAGGGAAAATGGAATGGGAAGAAACCAGAGAGGGAGACAAATCATAAGAGATTCTTAACTATGGGGAGGAAACTGAGGGTTGCTGGAGGGAAGATGGGTGGGGGGATAGGGTAACTGGATGATGGGCATTAAAGAGGGCACATGATGTGATAAGCATTGGGTGTTATACACAACTAATGAATTACTGAACTCTACATCTGAAATTAATGATGTACTATACGTTGGCTAATTGACTTAAAATAAAAAATGAAGATGTTTTATAAAAGCCTCATGGTAACCAAAAAGCAAACACTTATAGTAGAAACACAAAAGATAAAGAAAAGGGAATCAAAGCATAGCATTACCGAAAATCATCAATTTGCAAATGAAGACATGAAGAGAGGAAGAAAGGAACAAGAGAACTACAAGACAGCAAAAAACAATAAAATGGCATTAATAAGTCTTAATTATTAATAGTTATTAATAATCACTTTAAATGTAAATGGATTGAATACCCAATCAAAATACAGAGTGGCTGAACAGATGAAAAAACATTATAGGCAAGTAGAAACAAAAAGAGAGCAGAGGTGGCTATACAAATATATATACAATATATATATACAATACAATATACAAATATATCAGACAAATAGACTTTAAACCAAAACTTAAAAAAGAGACAAAGAAGGTCATTATGTAATGATAAAATGTCAATTCATAAGGATAAAACAATCATAAATACATATGCACCCAACATTAGAACACCTACATATAATAAGCAAAAACTAACAGATCTTATGTGAGAACTGGCAATATAGTAATAATAGGGGACTTCAGTACCTCACTTTCAACAACAGATAAATATTCCAGATATATAATCAGTAAGAAAACATTGGACTTAAACCACATTCTAGACCAAACAGACCTAACAGACATGTATAGTGTATAGAATACTTTATCTATCTGCAGCAGAATACACATTTCTCTCAAGAACACACAAAACATTCTTCAGGATAGACCATCATGTTAGGTCACAAAACAAGTCTTAGCAGACTTAAGAAGATTGAAATATAACAAGTATATTTTCCAACCACAATGGTATAAAGCTAGAAATCAATAAAAGGAAGAAAACTGGAAAATTCACAAATGTGTGGAAATAACATTACACTTCTGAGTAAGAAATAAATAAATAAATAATAAATAAATAATAAATAAAAAGGGAAATAAAAAAATATCTTGAAATAAGCCAAAATCGAAACACAACATATCAAAACTTATGGAATGCAACAAAAGCAGTTCTAAAAGGGAAGTTATAGCAGTTATAGCATTACATTAAGAAAAAAGAAAGATCTCAATTAAACAACCTAACCTTAGACCTTAATGAACTAGAAAAGGAAGAATAAACTAAGACCATAGCATACTTAACATAAGGAAGGAAATAATGAAGATCAGAGGAGAAATAAATTAGAGACCAGAAAAACAAAGAAACAAAAAATATCAATAAAACAACTGCTTGTTTTTTGAAAGAATAAACAAAATTGACAAAATTTTAGGTAGCCTCACTGAGAGAAAAAGAGAGAAAACTCAAATAAATAAAATCAGAAACAAAAGGGGACATTACAAAAGATACCACAGAAATACAAAGGATCATAAGAGACTAATATGAATAATTATACACCAACAGATCAGATAACCTAGAAGAAATGCATAAATGCCTAGAAACATACAGCATACCAGACTAAGTCATGAAGAAATAGAAAACCTGAACAGATCAATTAATTTTAAGGAAACTGAATCAGTAATCAAAACCTCCCAACAAAGAGAAGTCCAGGACCAGATGATTTCTTTGCGAATTCTACCAAACATTTAAAGAATTAACACCAATCCTTCTCAAACTCTTCCAAAAAAATTGAAAGGAAGAAATACTTGCAAAGTCATTTTACAAGGCCAGCGTTACCCTAATATCAGAGCCAGAGAAAGACACTACAGAAAAAGAGAGTTACAGGCCAATATCCCTGATGAATATAGATGAAAAAAATCTCAACAAAATACTACCTAACTGAATTCAAGAGCACATTAAAAGGATCAAGTAGGATTTATCCCTGAGATGCAAGGAAGGTTTAATATGCACAAATCAATAAATGTGATATGCCACATTAAAAGAATGAAAGATTAAAAAGCACATGATCATCTCAATATGGGCAGAAAAAACTTTTGACAAAATTCAGCATCCATTCATGATAAAAATTCTCAACAAACTGGGTATAAAAGGAATATATTTCCTCGTAGTAAATGCCATATATGACAAGCCCACACTAATATCATACTCAATGGTGAAAGACTGAAAGCTTTTCCTTCAAGATCAGGAACAAGACTAGGTTGCTCACTCTCTCTATATTTATTCTATGCAGGAAGTCCTAGCCAGAGCAATCAGGCAAGAAAAAGAAATAAAAGTTACCCAAATCAGAAAGAATAAACTAGAATTGTTTGTTTGCAGGTGCTATAATCTTATATGATAGAAAACCCTAAATTCCACTAAAAATTGTTAGACATAATTAACAAATGCAAGTGAAGTTGTAGGATACAAAAATCAATATACAGAAATCAGTTGTGTTTCTATACCATAACAATGAAATATCTGAAAAAGAAAGAAAACAATTCCATTTACAATAGCATCAAAAACAATAAAATACTTAGGAATAAATTTAACTAAGTAGGTGAAAGAGCTGTACGCTGAAAGCTATGTGACTTTGATGAAAGAAATTAAAGATGACACAAATCATGAAAGAATATCCTGAATTCATGGTTTGGAAGAAGTAATGTTATTTAAATTGTCCATACTGTCTAAAGTTATCTATATACTCAGTGCAGTCTCTATCAAAATTCCAATAGTATTTTTCACAGAAATAGATCAAACAATCTTAAAATTCAATCCTAAAATTCATATGGAACCACAAAAGACACCAAATAGCCAAAGCACTCTTGAGAAAAAGCAAAGCTGGAGGCATCAAGCTTCCTGATTTCAAGCCATTATACAAAGCTACAGTAGTCAAAACTCGTTATTTAGTATACATTTGAGTCTCAAAATTATTAGGCATAACATAACAGGCCTATATTGCAAATACTTAAATATAGTATCTAAAAATCAAAGACTCAGGATTCCAATTTAAAGAGTTTAAGAAAATAAAAGCCTTTCTTTTTATATTAACACCAAGCAAGATAAAATGTTTTGTAAATAAAAAAATTTGTAAATAAATTTACATTATACATTTCAAATGAAATGCTGAAAGATTCATTTTTCTTATAGCCATAGCAACGGTCTCCTCATTTTGTATGATTTTGTACAAACAACTAATCATCAATTCAGAACTGAGAAAATTTTATGAAAATATATTTTACTCCTGACATTAAAAAAAACCTAGAATGCACTAAATGTTTCACTTTTAAATTAATGTCTTTTGCAATTTTTCACCACAACCAGACCTAGATTCACAGATCTGGCTTCTAACTCATTTAATTGTTCCATTAAATTGTCTGCAATTAAATTGTTTATCCAAACTATAAAATAAATTGGCTGTTAAACTGAACAGAGTTTAACATGTATGTTTGTAATCAAGGGCTTTCACAGAGAGGTTTTAGAACTGATGAAAACTACATACCCTTTCCAGAAATAAGCACACCCACAAAATTTTGCACAGAATTTAGGATGATCTCTAGATGGAGAACCTCCATTATCCCCTAAATTCCATGGACCACAGATTAAACTCATAGTTTAACAGAAAGAAGCCGTGTAAACATCTGCATAGAATACCATTTACTGAATCTGTAAAAAATACCAGGTACCATCCTGAGCACTTTATATATTTTATTTCATCCTCACAATAATCCCTGTAAAATATATAGTAGTATCACCACTTTTCAGACAACAAAAATAAAGTTGAAAGAGTAAATTACATAGGCAGTGTCACACAACCTGAAAAGATAAAATTTGAAGCTCTTTCCATCAGTCTATTCTGCTACAGCTTTTCTAGGGTCATTTAAAACATTAACCTAGAGTCATGATCTGAACTCAGATCCCCTTGTTTTGTTTTGTTTTTTCCTTTACCTCAATTACACAGTAGCACCAAATTCTTCTTCAAGGCATATCCGTTCTCATAAAATAGACTATACTTGAACTCACAACGGATCCAATTTTCTATCCCCTACTTCCAAGACAGTATTTAAAGCATATTAATTAGGTTACTGTGTTTTTTAGATATTTCTCCACTATTCCCCAAATTCTTAGAACAAATATAAATCATAGACATTAAAAATGCTTTTGAAGTCATTTCAAGTTCACTGTAAAAATTCAGCAGTCACTCAACAGTAAGTTTTTTTTGTTTTTGTTTTTGTTTTTTAATAATGAGCTTCTCTTTTTCATCCTCAAGTTCTTTAAAAAATTCACAGAATTGTTCAGCAATGTACATAGAGTTCACACCTTTAAACTCTGCTCTGTTTTCTGTGAACCAGCTCTTACATGTTTCATAAACACTATACTGAGAGCCAACTAAACCTCGGGGAATAAATATCTAGGCCTTCAAGAAAAATGAAATTACCTAGCCAGCCATCTCCCAGCATTCACTTTTTAAATTAAACCAATAACTGGGTCTTTAACATTTTGATAAAGCAAGCAGTAACCTGGATTTCAAACTTTTTCCATCCTCTCATTGAAAACTGATGATTACATGCTAAATGATAACAGCATTTGTAGCTTAAGTGAAGCAACATAGATTTCTCCTCATCCTCAGTATGTGTTGCTGGGTTGGCAACTGTCTGTTGCCTTATAGTTTTAACACATTCATCTTGTACTTTCAGATACCAATCATAAATTTGAACTAAACCAGATCTACATTTTCATTAAGATCAACTATGAATAAAAATTTGTCACCTTGTATATTGCAATTAGAATGGACACAACAAACTTCTGAACTTGAAAAAGATTCATCATTCAGTGATTTGATATTATTCATAACACTATAATGCAAAATTAATTCATGCAACTAATATAAAATTCAAGGATTACTTTTCTTGATATACAGAAAATTTATACAAGTCTCTGAGAAAAAAGCTGAAGCTTCAATAAAAAAAAAAGAGCCACAACTCTAAGTAGACTGTCCCCTCCCTAGAAGTATACAAAAGGAACTGCTCAATGTTAAGAATCTGAAAAATTCATATGTATGCAGAGAAAATTTTCAATAAATTACAACTTAAGAACCCCCAAAAGCATTGTAATATATTTCCTAAAATTCATTTTTTATAAATTTGCTTTAATTTAATTACAGAATGGAAATGAAATCATATTCACAATTTTGTTACCATTTTCCATTCACATTGTGATTATTTTCTCATGTCATTAAACATTCCTTGAAAACATCCTATAGACACATTAAAATAAACAAATCCTTTAGCGAATATTTAGGAAGTATTATAAAGCAATATTCAAATGACTTTCTATCACACACAGATTTTAGAACACAAGGGATTCCCTGTAGGGAGGAGAGATAAAGACGTTGTCCTCTAAAATACCTCCCCAGGCTTTATATAATCTTGCCAACTGATAACTGTTTTTCTCAACTTTTGTCCTACATTTCTTTTTTTTCTGGGTAAATGTCACACTACCTATGCAGAATTCTGTTATTTAACATTATTGTCTTCAGAGTCCCTTCTTTGTGATTCCAGAAGAATAAAAATTTCATAAATTAAATATAGTCAATTATGACAGTTTTCTTAAGTTAACCAGATTTAAAAAAAACCCTTATTAATTATGTGGATATTAGCCAAAACCTCCAGTTTTTTTACTTATAGCGTTCTGACCAGAGTGTGCATGCTATTAAATATATATATCAACACTGACAAGAAAACAAATTTCCCATTCTTAAAATAGAGACTGATGCAGAATATATTTTGTAGCTCTGAGGTCAACATGTTGTGATCTTCAAACGTCTTGCACTGCATTTTTTTATCCAAGTTATAAATAGTCAGAAGTTCTAATTTTAGCATATATTCTTTCAAAAAGAAAAGGATTATAAGACTTGGGTAAAGGCTACACCTTACCTCAGAAGTTTTATAAGATCTTAGACTAAGAAGAAAATCCAGTTAAATAGTATCCAAACTTGGAATTTCTTGTCCATCTCTAAATATTTGTTTGGATTAGGGTAAATCCACATGTGTATTTATTTAAAGTTATTTACACACATGTTATGGGAAAAAATCTTCAGGACTGTAACTCTCCTGTTACAAGCCTTAATGACCTCCCACTGCATAATGGATAGAGGTCAAACTCCTTTCTGGATGAGGATATGCATGGCAAGTCAGGCATCCTCACACCCCGGGTTATCTGTTGAAACTTCCTTCCCCTATGCCTTCTCTCCAGCCCAGTGGATCTTTTGAGTTTCTTACAATAAGCACACTTGTTCTGTCCTCATGGTTTCTCTTATGATTATGGACCATTTGCTCTATTCCACTCTATCAAGCTCTGGAGAAGAACCATGCCTTCCAGGTCTGTTCTCAGGTTCACGTCTTCTATTAAACCTTCTCTGAACACAGCTTTTATTGTACTTATCATACATGTTGGTGCCTGGTTATATTCAACTGGTCATTCTTCTTGGACCGTATTCTATTGTCTGATGTACACAAATTCTTCCTCTTGAGCAAAACTGTAACATACTGGAAGGCAATTATAAAATATCCCATGTGCAGCACACTAAGATGCAGTCTAGTAAAAATTCAATAAATACTTCTTTATTTAGAGTTTTCTTCCTAAACTACCAATGCAGTCTATTGCAGCACATGCTACCACAGCTGTGAAACCTGACACTATTGATGTGACCAGAAGTAGAAATGTAAAGGTTTTGAAATAGTTTTATTGATTGAAATGTAAACACAGTCAAAATGCTTGTAATAAAATTTCATCATGTCCCTGCACTTCAAAGAAGTCACATAAATAAAATAACTAACCGGCACTTCATTAGTTAGAGCTTAGTACTTTTAATGGCCACCCTCATAAATATGCCAAAAAATACAAATACAAAGATATTTGTCTAAATCCAAATCAGTTAGCATTTAATACTAACAAGGTGAAAAGAATGGGCCCCAAAGAATTTGGGGTAATGTTATAAAAATATGCTTACCCTTAAGAAATCTCCAAATTTAATTATATAACACTTCTACAGTTTTGTTTTTTTTTTTTTGAATCTTGGTTTCTAACCATTCCTGTATTTCCTGGGCATATTTCACATCATAATTGGTCTATTCAAATTTTGATATAATTTTCTCTCTTAGGTAATGAAAAATATTCACAAAATCCGCAAGTTGGTATCATTTTAGGAGAGTTAAGACAACAAAAATGCTAAGAGATTCCGAGTGACTCCTGGATTCTCTTGGATACTAGTATTACAGGAACACCGACTCAAATTTCTTCCAGTAAAAACTAAGAATTTTCCACATAGCTGGCAAACAGTTGAAACCAGGAATCCTAAATCTGTAAGTACTTAGAATCTACTGTATCCATTATTTTGTTATGCAGAGAAGGCTACCATTATTATATAAGCTTCAACTATTTTAAATGTGAATCCTTTGCCTCAGATCATTAAAAATGCTAAGACTTTACCTCCAAAGAAACAGGAAGGCAAATGAAAATATACATAGGAAGCACTAATGAGCATTTGACTTACTCAGTAGCCCACTTGATGATTTTATATCAAGTGGCCTGTCTCTAAACATCAAAGGTGTTTATCAGTATCTTGAATCCCTACTTTAATATGTATATTTGTGTATTTACTTAATTTTTTTTCATGGGTAGGCACTCCTTTCAATTATCACCATTCTTTAAGAGTAACGTCTTCATTGTCTTTATTTAGTTATTCAAGCAGCCAATTCTATGCTTTAAAAGCAACAGGTGCTTGCAAAACACACACTAGAAAAAAAATCAGTATATTTAAATTTGTCCACAGTAGATTTACAAAGGGGGAAATTTGGTAGAGGTCACTGAAGAACCTTCAAACTTTCCCAAGTTAAACATAATTTAAAATAGTAACTAATAATTACTATAGGCAGAGATTTCTGTCTGTTTTGTTCATTCAGGTATCTCCAATGCCTGGCACATTGTAAGCATGCAAATATTTGCTGAATGAATGAATGAATAATTTTGTTATAATTAATGGAGGATATCCTAAGAAGGTGATTTATATTGCAAACAGCATGTACTACAAATCCTTAATTAAAACTCTATTGTGTAAAAATATTGATAACCTTTTCTTTTTTATCATTTTATCTCCATATCTTTTCTTGACTTCATTGAACTTATTATCTATAGTAACAGGAAATGGGAATAGTTTTGCTATCCTAAATTTACAAACATCTTTTATGCCTTTTAAACTTCTCCCACATTCATTTTTTAGTGCAGAGTGTCTAATATATAGTAAGAAGTTCAAAAGTTAAGTTGGAAGACTCCATTAGTGAAATATTCAACCTTGAAAAGTAAAAAGTCGCATATACCTTCTCTCTTAATGTCTGCCAGCTAAATACCAACAGGTAAACATTTTTTTAAATCCTTTAATCCAATTCTACTGAAGTTGTTTAGGAAAAACTTTTCATTGTCTTACACTGCACCAACTACTAGGGGTATCAAAGAAATGTATTCTTGCACTGGAGGAATTCACAAAGACATGTGCACATAAAGCAATTAGAAAAGAAGACACAACAAGACAGGCTCTAAGGGACATTGTGGGCTAGTGACTATAAACTATGACTTAGTCTTTGGATTTTACAAGTAAATAATATTTGGATTAACAGTAACCCATCTTGTTTGTTAACATGAAATGTAGGCTCATGATTTTCAAACTCCAGATGCATTTTTAATTTTAATAGTCACTAGGTAATAATTAAGATACACATTTAGACTTAACAATTAAAGTTTAAAATTGAGGTACAACAAATGAGTCTGAGTAGATCTTTCCTGAATTTGCTATTTTTTTCTTATCTATAACTCTTGTACTCTTTAAACTTCAAAGTTTTATGTTATGCATTTAAAGAGGCTACCATCAATAAAGAAACCATCAACAAAGAACTTAACTCCTTTTTCTCTAGAAATACAGTTTGGAAGTACAGGACTTATTACCCATAGAGATAAATGCTTTCAGTCATTCCAAAAATTTTCAAGTACATCTGTGTGTGAGGCACTATTACAGGGACTCAGGATATAACAATTAGGTAGAAAGACAAAGTTCTTCCTTTATAGTTCCTTATAGTTCCGGTAACGTATACTCTAGAAAGAGATGGAAAAAATAAATAAGTAACAAAGAATTTAAGTGCCAAGTAGTGTAAGGAGGATATAGAGTGACTGGGACACTTCTGAGGAGAAGGGGAAACTATTAAGGGGAATAACTGCTAGAAAAGATATCCAAGTACGCCACGTCTGAGGAAAGAGTACTGCGCTGGAAACTTCATTGAAAACGCTCCCTGTGAAAATGGGGGTGACCTTGCCACACAACAATCTTGTCAAAGAGTTTTGGTAGATAAAAGAGAAAGCACATTTAGAGATCCCTAAGGGAAGGAGGCTTAGCAAGAAGCCCAGGGCGGCTGAGAAGTGTGGAACTTAGGGAAAGAGCTGTGTGAGAAGGCACTAGGACAAGTGGAAGATTTTTTAGGCATTGTAGGCCATCTTAAGTGGTAAGGGGCAGCTTTGATTCTAAGTTCAATGGAAAGGAATTAGAGACTTCTAAACAGAAGAGTAATGTTATTTGATTTATTTTTTTAAGTACTGTGTGTTTACTATCTATTGCTACACAATTTGTTAAGTGCTTTATAGATGTTATTTAATCATGACATTAACCCTGTAAAGTCAATCATATTATCCCCATTTTACAGAATAGAAAACTGAGAGAGGGATTATAGACATGCTCAAATCACAAAACTGCGAAGTGCTGGAAGAGGTGTTCTAATCTAAATTCCTCATTCCACAGCCTATCCTTTCAGCTGTCCTACACTCCCAAATGGTGCTGGGTTCCTCAGGACACACACACAACACAGATGAAGAGGGCCAAATGGGGACACAGGTCACAGAAGAGAAATTAGGTGTACAGCTAGAATACAATATTCCTTGAAACTAAAATGATAGGGTATTTTTAAAAAATATTTTACTTATTTATTTGAGACAGAGAGAGAGAGAGCATGAGCAGGGAGGAGGGGCAGAGGGAGAGGGAGAAGTAGACTCCTCACTGAGCTGGGAAGCCCTATGCAGCTCCATCCCAGGACCCTGAGATCAGGATCTGAGCCAAAGGCAGATGTTTAACCACATAACTGACTGAGCCACCCAGGCACCCAATAGGGTATTTTAGTTCTCGTTCTAAGTCATCAATTTTAAGTTAATTTTTTGAGACGCTTGCTTAAAGATGTCAGCAACTGTTAACTTTCTACCACTGTTTTCTCTTCAAGGGCATAATAATTACCTCAAATATCTTGGAGTCCTCTACATTCCCTAGCACAGTGCCTTGCAAAAAATGGAGCTTTAAAGTACTTGTTGAACAAATGAAACATTACCAAATAACAAAAAATGCTTCTTCAGTACCCGACGTCCTGGGAAACCTTAGTCCTAACAATCTGCTGATGCTGCTTGATGCTGATGCTGGTTCTTAGTGAAACCAGTTTTCAGTGAGTTCACTTTGAACTTGAAGCTGTACTTTGAGAAATCTTGAAAGTTTTAAAAGTTCAAAATCTGGCCCTAGACACTTTTCACTCTACACATCTTTAGGTATATTTCCCTGCTTTTTGAAACATCAGGTACCCAGTAGATAACATTAAAACCCCTGCCTTTTGTTTGCATTAACTAGATAATTTCACAGACTCATTGTTAGTTGGATAAATAGATCTCATCCCCTGAAAAAGTCCTACTTCCTTCTGAAATGCTTGTGGGGATTTGTAACAGTAAACCCCTTTCCATTAGGTTCTGATCCTTCCTGGTAATTTCTTGTTTCTTTCAGGATAAAATGTAATAGCAATAGCTTTGATGTCTTTATCTTGCTTTATCCTTTCTTATTTAAGAAGCAGTTCTTGTTCATTCTTGGCGCTCAGAATGTGGTTTATGTAACATCAGCATGAAAAGAATTAGAATGGAAATTTATATCCCTTTTTGGAATTGTGTCTATTTACCTAATATAAAAGATACAGCAGTTTTTCAAAAGCATAGTGGAACAATGCCGTACTCGTCCCAATTTCACAGTAACATCTGAGCCGTGACCAAACTATCTGACGAGAATGAATATTAAATCAGGACATGGGGAAGAAAGATAAAATAGACCTTTCTTAGTGAAGTAAATAAATGATAGATGCATTTAAAAATAAAAACTGATAAATAATTAAAGTACAGTTTAAAAGAAGGGATATAAATTGCCAGAAAATAATTTTGAAATGTTTTGATTCTCCAGTTTTTAAATGAATGATTTCACTTTCTCAATGGCAATGACACATATTTTCAATATCACCTACCCATTTTTCTTTTCTTTGTTATTTTCCCACCCTAACCTCCAGGAACTATAAACAATATTTATAGCATATCTACTATGTATGGGTCCAGAATTATGCTAGGCAAAATATTATCTATAATACAAAAACTGCCCTCAAAAGACATCTTCTTGTGGAAACAACAGTAACATAACAGAAGTAATAAAAATATTATTAAGAAGCTAGATCATATGCTATGATAAGAACTGTAATAGGCTTTCCAAGAGAGGAGATATCTGTATGAACTCGAGAGTCTAGAGGTAGAACCATGAAAGAAAAAGTATTTTGAGCAAAATATTTAAATATAAAGACAAATAAATTATTTCCTTAACTAGGCCTAGAGGCCATAGGTAATCTGGCTCCACCCTCCCTCTCGATTCTCATATGCTGCTGCTCTCCCTGCTCCGACCACAACTGCCTTGTTATTTGTTGGTGGACTCACACACATGGCTTATGCCGGTGTACTTATAAAAGTTCAAAAAATGAGTCTAAACCCACTTAAGAACCATTGATCTAAATAACCTGTTATTGCTGTCTGTAAAACCTCTGGATCATGATCTTGGGAATAAATTAAGTGTGAAAACTCTATGCCAACTTTATAATTAAAACCCAAACTAAGAGCAAAAATGTTTTCTTCACAGAGATTGAACAAGATGGTTTAAAAAGCAGTCTCTTAGATCACTGGCTTTCAAAAGGATCATATTGGCACATTTTCAACTATATCTGACTCATACAAAAATATTCTGATTCAGAAAATCTGTAGCAACAAAAGGATAGCAAACATAAACCAAATATTTTTTGAAGATTTGCAGCATAGCCTCCACCGACATACATTTAGCCACATCTATCTTATTAGTACATGCACTGGCCTATCACAGTGCCTTGCACTTCATTACTCGACTAATATCTATTAAGTAAATTGATGCATAAATGAAAAAAATGAATGAGTCACATCATTTGATTTTTAACCAGACTGAGCTATGGCATCTTGGGAAAATGACCTAGCCTTGCATACTCTCACTAACATGGTTTTAACAGGTACAGTTAAAAGACCCTAATATCACACTTAATTTAGGTTTTAGAAAAGGTATATTGTGGCTCACTTGATTCTTCACCTGATGAAATCTAGCTCATTCTTCAAAACCCAGCTCAAAAATGAAACTTTCTGTCAAATCCTATGTAGATCCAGCAATGTCACTTTTTGAACTTTATCCCAAGTAAATAACTAGTCCAGTGTATAGAGATATACAAGGATGGTCATCACAGCATTGTCTATAATAGAAAAAAATAGACTGAGTCAAACAGAATTAGAATGCTAAATAAATTGTGACTTACCCATTTATGATAACTGTATAGTCAGTGAAAATAATAATTAATATCTATTAGAATAGTTACAGAATATTGATAAGTAAAAACAGTAATATGATTCCATTTTAAATATATATTTATATAAATAGAAATTTGGAAAAATAACTATTTTCCAACACTGAATCACTTTGACATGTTAAAATGATTAGTTCTGGATGGAGGTATTATATAATTTCAAAAGAATTGTTATTCATTTTCTAATTTTTCTGTAATAATCATGTATTACTTGTGTTATTTAAGAAAGGGGCAGATAAAAAGAAAAAATATGTTATGAATCTTTAGTTATCATGTTTTCCTACTTTGATTTGCTCTTTAAGAAGCACAGCCTCAAATTTAAAGCCTGTCACTAGCAATACATCAGATCCTTTGGCATATATTTTGTGTACTAACCTTATATCTGGCTTCATATCATCTTCACATTTTATTTTGTCTTCATCCTTGTTTCTTCACTCATTTTTTATCCTGTTATTTTTTGTGTGTGTGTGCTTTTATAAGTGCCATGGTTTTAATTATCATGACACTTCACCTACAGAGTGGTTTAGGGAAGTCTGGTTAACAGCTCCAATAGGGTACCACTAGGTCAGCAATTATCTTGGTGAATCCAACACATTATAAGCTTGTCCTCAACCCCATGGGTTTATCATCCCACTAAAAATGGATTTGTCCCTCTGGGACAAATTCTCAGAGACCAGCATAAAGGAGAGTGGCATTGTATTAATTCATGTAAGAAATAAATCTAGCATTTATACCAAATGTCCGTAATTGACATGACCAGCTGATTCCCTTCTTGTGGGAAAACTGCAAAGGGAACCAAAATATCAGAACATCCACCATGTTCTATGTGAACTTGAACTCTAAGCCTCAGTTTTCTGTAAATTGAGTATATAGGTAATGACAGAGGAGGCTTAAGTTGAAACCACTTTAAGCTGAGACTTTTCTATACCAAGTGTAATAGTTTTGGTAGGGAATGTTAATTCATTAGGCTGTAAAATAAAGTGGCATTTTTTTTTAAATAATTGCAACCACCTATGATGTCAGATCTTTCTTTTCCTTTTAAATATTAGGTTTTCTTAGTGACATCTCAAATAACTTTCAGTCACTTTTAGTTATTTAAACAGTCTCTTTTCATATTAAGACTTCATCCTGTTCATTTTGAAGTTTCAAGTGCATAGTTATTTGAAGGCTTTCTACAAAGCCATCTCAGTTTACTGGTGATTCCAGAACAGATATTCAAAATGTGATCCATGTACTGGTACTAAACTGGTATCTGATTGTCGCTGCACCATGATAGGATAAGAAGCTTGCACCAGAATGAAAATCAATTCCATTGCTAAACACAATTTGTAGTTGAAATGAAAGAAGGAAAAAACAAATCCATAATTATAGTTGGAATTTCAATACTCTTCTCTTAGTAATTAAGAGAACAAGTAGAAAGGAAATCAATAAAGATGGAGAAGACTTGGAAAATACTATCATACAAATTGACCTAATTGATGTTTAGAGGGCATGCCACTCAACAGAAGCAAAATGCAAATTCTCCCAAGTGTGCTTGGATAATATTTTGAACTGAATAAAAATGAAAACATAACATATCAAAATTTATGGGATGCAACCAAGGGTGTATTTAGCTATAATTGCTTATATTAGGAAAAAATAAAGATCTAAAATCTATTATCTAACCTACTTAAAAAAAAACTTTAAAAGAGAAAATTAAACACAAAGTAAGTAGGAGGGAAATAAAATAGAGAAGTGAGAAATTAATTAAATAGAAAATAAAAATAGAGAAAAAACATCAAAATAACTTCTTTTAAAATAATCAATAAATATTATAAAACTAGCTAGAATGATAAGAAAAAAAGGCACAAATTATCAATGTCAATGAAAAAAGAAAACACATCACTACAGAACCTACAGATTGATAAGATAATGAGGGGATATTATGAACAACTTTGTGCCAATAAATTCAATAATTTAGATAATATGTCCATCACTAAAGATGCAGCCAATGTTAAAGAACAATAAGAGAGACTTATGAACAACTTTATGGTAATATTTTCAAAAACCTAAATGAAGTGAGAAAATTCCATGAAAGGCACAAATTACCAAAACTAACACAGGAGAAATAGAAAAAAATTATCTCAGATGGAAAACCAAAGATCCATGAGAGAATGAACAGCAACAAAAACTATCAATAGATGGGTAAATCTAAATGCGTATTTTCTGTATAAAACATTAATGATAATGTCTTGTGAGATGTTAATTATAAAGATAATTAAAATACATGATGAGTAGATTATATGCTGGCAGAGAAATAAATGGAGAAAGTGTTCCCTGTTCCTGCATCACTTTTGAGAAAAGGGAAAAACTATCAATTAACAAAGCTTTGTTAAGTCAAGAGTACACTATTCCAAATCATATTTGGTGAAAAGATTTGTATCCCAAATATATAAAGAACTCTTAAAGCTAAAAAATAAAACCAACCCAGTGTAATAATGGACAAAATATAGAATAGACATTTCATCAAAGAAAACACACAAAGAGGAGCAGCTGGGTGGCTCAGTCAGTTAAGTATCCAACTGTTGATTTCAGCTCAGGTCATGATCTCAAGGTTGCAGATTGAGCCCCATGTTGGGCTCCACGCTCAGCATGGAGTCTGCATCTCTCTCCCTCTGCTCCCTGTCCTGCTCTATCTCTTTCCCTCAAATCAATAAATTTTTGAAATCTTAAAAAAAAAAAGAAAACATTAATCACATTAGAAGATGCTCAATAGCATTAGTAATCAGGGAAATGTAAATTAAAATCACAATGAGATACCACTTCTTACCCACAAGAATGACTATAATCAAAAAGACAGACAATACCAACTGTTAACAAGGATGCAAAGAAACTGGAACACTTGAGAATTGCAGATAGGAATGGAAAGTAGTACAGCCACCATAGAAAACAGCTTGGCAGTATCTTACAAAGTTAAAAATATACTTACCATATAGCCACTCCACTCCTAGGAATCTACCAAAAGTAATTAAAATATATATCCACACAAAGACATGCATGCAAATTTTCATAGCATCATTATTCATAAGAGCCCAAAACTGGAAATAATCCAAATGTCTATGATCAGGGGAAAGTAAAAGAAAAAAAAATGGTATATTCATACAATGGAAGACTATTCAGCCAAAAAAAAAAAAAAAAAAAGGGAATGAACAACTAATACATGCAGCAACAGGGATGATGAAGTTATCCTAAATGAAAAAACGGGCATTATGCTAAATGAAAAAAGCCAGGAACAATGACTACATACTGATTTTATTTATATAAAATGTCCATAAGAGAACAAATTTATAGACAGAAAGCAGAACAGTGGGACCAAAAGTCACCTGCAAGAGAGAACTTTTGGGAGTGATCAAAATGCTCTAAAACTGGATTGTGGTGGGGCGCCTGGGTGGCTCAGTCAGTTAAGCGTCTGCCTTTGGCTCACGTCATGATCCCAGGGTCCTGGGATCGAGCTCCGTATCAGGTTCCCTGCTCTGCAGCGAGCCTGCTTCTCCCTCTCCCTCTGCCTGCCACTCCCCCTGCTTGTGTTTGCTCTCTCTCTTTCTCTCTCTGTCAAATAAATAAAATAAAATCTTAAAAAAATAAATAAATAAAAACTGAGAATGCTAATGCATTAAAAACCTGGATTGTGGTGATGATTTCAGAATTCTGTAAATTTACTAAAATTCATTGAATTTTCTACTTATAATGGATGACTTTTATAGTGTGAAAATTATCTCAATAAAACTTAAAATTAAGGAGACAAACGATTGAAAGTAAAATATTAGGGAAAAGTATACCAGGAAAATTCTATACCAAAAGAAATCTCAGATCACAATATTAGTATTCAAACAGATAAACACAGTATATGTAAATTGATGAAAATTTTTCTATAATTTTCAAAAAAGTATTAAATTTTTAGTGTACTGTACTCAAATACTATTAAAATGTATTTTATCTCCTGTACAGTCATTAGTCACTGAAATTACTCCCAAAATATTGGTGCTAAGCTCCAAAATCCATTCACTCAATTTTATTCATATTTCCCTCTATCGTAGTTTTTCCTCATTGGTCTTCACAATGTCTAACAATAAGAGTTCTAGCGTTTTTGTTTTAGAAAAGGGAAACTAAAGCTCAGAGGTGAAACAAATTTCCAAACATGACTCTGGTGGATGTCTTAATTAAGAATATCAAACCTGATATCCCTTAGGGACATTGCCTTTGTGCTGCTGAATTAGATATATTTTCATTTCAGATACAAACTGTAAAACAGGAACATTTTTGTCCATCTCTGTATTAGTGAAAAAACAGAATATACCCACACATATGAGAAGAAAATTAAATCACACTATATTCTGATAGCTATATCACCCTCAATTTTTCTGGGGTGTGTGTGTGTGTGTTGATTTATTTTAAAGTTGCAGCTATCCACTCTTTGATGCCATAGTAAAGAGATTAGAGACAACCAAATGCACTCTGGTCCAGGTCTATAAACAGAAGATGACACCAAGGAGAGCCATCCTGCCTAAGATAACAACTCAGTAGGGCAGCATTATCTGTCAGGTCATAATTATGAATATCTTTATGGTCCTGCTTGAGATTTCAGTAACTCTCCTAATCAGTTCAGAAGTTATCCATGGGGTCTGAACAAAGCAGCAGAGGAAACAATGTGAACACTTAATGATGGCTATCTTCTCCTAGAATGCATAATTGGAGTTTAGTTTCCTATTCCCCAATCAAATGAAAGATGGACACAAAGAGATCAACCACTGAGAGTAATAGCTGCACACATATAAGTTAAGTAGCCATAGATTTTGTGAGGAAGAGATTTTAGTCCATGTACGTCATATGAAAAAAATAACTGAACATATCTTCCTGATACCTTAGAAAGACAGTTCTAGAGATTACATTAGAGAGAAAGAGAGAGAGAGAGAGAGAAGGCAGGGAGGAATGATTAACAGAGAAGGAAAGGGATTGTGTAACTTCTAAGTTATCCTCTTGGTCTTGATGCTTGCACTGAAATAATGTATCTTATTATACAGAATAAACTCCTTAACAAAAAGAAGGAGAAAGGTAGTGGAAAGCTTCTACAAATAATAATCGCTGTTATAAATACTTATATCACTATCATTTTAGTGAGTATTTTTTCCTTTTGTTAAAGCCATATAATAGTGGTATAGATTTGCATACAGGCAGAATTGGGCAGAAAGTCTCAAAGGATTAAAATTATATCCACTTATAGTAAAAAAAAATAGAGAAAAGTACACTATGACTGAATATATATCAGGGTAATAAATACTGAGGTAGGGGGATAAGTTTTCATTTAATCCTGCTTTACTCTTACACAAACATATACATTGAACTGGATCACTTTAACCTGGGAGGAAAGAAATGAACTCATAACCTCACTAGGTCGGACAGACATCTTGACTGAGTTAGCATCAAGAAAGAAAGGCTGAGCAAAAAGCATTTCTTCCATGAGTAAATAAATACTACATAAATCACATGTCATGAAACCATTCAATATCATAGAGAGAAGATGCTTTTGGTGAAGGACTTCCTCGGTAAATGATACTTAGAAATGTTGAATGACTTATGAAGACAACTTTTCCCTCCCTCACTAAAATAACCAAAATTGTAGAAGGGAGCTCTGAGAAGTGGTCATGCCACAGAAATATCTTGGTTGCCCAGTATGATTCACAGATATTTAGGAAAGGGATGTCCAGATCTGAAAGTAAAAGAGAAAAGAAAAACTACCAACATCGCATTTTCTCAGAATAGTGGACCTTTCTTAAACTATTTAGGCAAATTGAAAGAGTACTGTAACTTGACAGGCTTAGCTTAAAGGAGATAATTTGTCCCATGAGGCGCTGTTACCTTGATGGGTAGAAATTCATTA
The DNA here is from genome assembly GCF_037043125.1 of Eumetopias jubatus. Taxonomy (NCBI): domain Eukaryota; kingdom Metazoa; phylum Chordata; class Mammalia; order Carnivora; family Otariidae; genus Eumetopias; species Eumetopias jubatus. The sequence goes on from NW_028274813.1 coordinate 52,097,533, forward strand.
GCAACATTATTAACATCTTGGCCACTGTGAGATATGCTAGGAGAATTTTAACATCCATGTTTCATACTAGCAACACTCCTTTCATTTTGATTTTTCAGATACCATGACAGTAGTTTTGACAGTCATAATTTCTAGACTAGGAAAAGAATGTCTAGCCAGACATTTTGAAAAACACAACAGCTTCAGCATGACTTTTTTTTTTTTTTTTTTTTTTTTTTTTTTGGCTGCTTGGAGTTTATTTTCCACTTGGTGCAAGGCACACGGTTCCAGGGTGTGAGGAAGGCTTTCACGTGGCTTGGAGAGTAGAGAGTGGGATCCTCTCAACTTCCTTTTGGGTATTTTGCTGTTTTGATATAAAAGAACCCCATTGTTTCTGCTTGCGGCAGCCTGCCTAGTCTATGGGGAAGGGAGAGGACGGGAGGGGAGGGGCTCTGATGAGCCTAGCGCTTCCTGAAGCCTGGCGGTGGCCACTCAGAATGGCGGCCCTGTGTTGGCTTTGCCAGGCTGGCCACCAGGCTGCTTCCTCATGGCTTCCAGAGCCAAGTCGCAGGTGATCGTGCCGGGGGAGGCCTGGGGAGATTCCGAGCGTTCTGGAGACTCCAACACTGTAGCCATGAACGGGAGAGCGGACTTCCCGAAGAAGAAGCTTGCCCACCAGTGACCCGGGTCGGCCTTGGGGAGACCCGGGTGGTGAAGCATGGCTTTTATTACATTCACTTCCTTCTTCCACTTCAAACTCTGCTCCAAACCAGCCAAAGCGGTAAGTACCCAGAGCAATTCCAGTACTGTTGATCAAGGACAAGTGCCTAATAGTTTTCATTCCAGGACATCTTTTTAACAACAGCTTTATATACACAGATAACAACTGAAATCAACACACGAGAAGTTCCAACATAAATGTGAATAAGAATTATGTAAACAGAATTCATCAACTCTCCCTATAATCAGGGCCTTTTCCCAACCTTCCAATTACCATCAACACAAATTCCCCTCTCCTCCTGGCTTGATTGCCCTTCATAATTATCCACATGCCTGTCTAATCCTCCTCTGAATCAAAATGTGGTCTGTGAATGACCTGCATCTGACTCATCTTGAATGCTTATTAAAATACACATTGTTGTGCCCCACCTTAGACCTGTTAAATCTGAACATCTGGAAGAAGAGCCCTGGAATCTGCATTTTAGAACATTCTACCAGATGCTCTTCTATACTCCAGAGTTTCAAAATCATCCATCTGAATCTTGGTTTTCAATTACTCCTGCCACTTCTTTTGTCTGGATTCTTATCACTACATATCAAGAGGCTGATAACAGGCTGGTAGCTTATCTCTTTGCCTGGAGTGCCTTCTCCAGTACCCTCTGCACACCCCTGTGTAAGTCTCAACATCCTTCTCATCACAGATCCTTTCTGCTCAAAATTCTTAATATTTTTCTTATCATATTTCAGGACAAATCCAAACTTCCCAGATAAGCATTTGTTTATTTCTATGAAGAGACCTCAGTGTCTGTCTGGTCTACTGATATTTCTCATGGGGTCCCCTCTAATCACTTCTGATCAGACGAGGCTCCAGCCTTATTTCTTGCATGTCCTGCTCTTCCCACCTCCATGCCATCTATCTTCCTCTTTATCTGCTCTAAGCTCTCCCTAGTTTTCCAAAATCTAGTTTTCCAAGAAGAAAATACAGGATCACCTTCTCTAAAGTGGTAGGCAATATACTAAAATGCCATGAGTTACTAGACAGATTAAAAAAAAAAAATCCTAGTAGCACCACTCGCGAGTATGTGATTTGGAGTAAATTTATCTGATAAATGTGAAACAATGTACCAAATATCTGGTACATTACAAGAATTCAATAAAGACTAATTTTTTAATTACTCTCTCATTTATTGGATAGTGCAGTAGTCATGGTCTTTGTATGTTATCTTTCTATGTAACCTATTTCTGCTGACAATAGGCTCTCATTTTAATGTGAAGCCTACTCCATGTGGTCCAGGTAGAACTGACCTCTCCCTATCATCACTACAACTGGGGTATCCACATGACAGACGCCCAGCATGTCAGACTATTCCACCCAACCCTCCACACCCACCGCCAACACACACACACATATATGCCAAACTTCAGTGACTGGCTCAGGGATGGGCATTTTCCCAAGTCAATTAGATCAATCCCTGACAAATTTGCTGGACCCTGAAAAAGTGGACACTAACCATTGAAATTCCATAACTGGAAGCCTGTATCTCTCATTTCTCTTCACCCATTTTGCCCATCCCCCTACCTCCCTTCCCTCTGGCAAACCTCAGTTTATTCTCTGCATTCATGAGTCTGTTTTGGTTTTGTGTCTGTTTTAATTTTTAGATTCTATGTATAAGTGAAATCATCTGGTATATGTCTTTCTCTGTCTGATTTATTTCACTTAGCATAATACCCTCTAGGTCCATCCATGTTGTCTCAAATGGCACAATCTCATCCTTTTTATGGCTGTATAATATTCCCTAATACTATATGTATATTCCAACATATATATAATATTCCATATTTATGTATATCACATCTTTCTTATCTATTTGTCTATTGATAGGTACTTGGGTTGCTTCCATCTCTTAGCTATTGTAAATAATGATGCAATAAACATAGGGGTGCATAATATCTTTTCAAATTATTGCTTTCATTTTCTTTGAGCAAATACCCAGTAGTGGAATTATTGAATCATACAGTAGTTCTATTTTCAATTTTTTGAGGAACCTCCATACTGTTTTCTATAGTAGCTGTACCACTTTATATTCTCACTACCAGTGCAAAAGAGTTTCTTTTTTTCCATCTCCTCACCAACACTTCTTGTTTCTTATCTTTTTGATGCTGGCCATAACTGACTAGTAGGAGGTAATATCTCATTGTGGTTTTGATTTGCCTTTCCCTGATGAATAGTGATGCTAAGCGTCTTTTCATGCATCTGTTGGCCATTTCTATGTCTTCAAGGCATATTCTTTTGATTGGAACTGTTTGCTATAAAGGTAATATGAATTTATTACTTCCCTCCAATAGCGAACTCTACCACCAATCGGGAAGACCTTGCTATTACAGAAGAAAGAAGAGATGATGGATGAAGAGAGAGTAAGTGACCTGCAGGCACCCATTTAGCCAAAAGGTAGCTCTATCCCCTATGCTTCTCAGTTATATAAACCAATAAATCCATTTTCCCCAAACTAATTAGACTAGTATGTTTGTCATCTGCAACTAAAAGTCCTGAGTAACACATCTGGTCAGTAGTCTCATGTCATCTTATAAATGTTCTTTAGCCTTTTCATACATACATTCCCTCTGATTACACAGTAATACCTTTGAGGAAAAGATACCATGTCATTAATTTCTTTTTTAAATCCTATAGTTAAAAAATTACAGCTCCAATAGAAAATCAGATGGAAATTTAGGGAGAAAGTCAACAAATTAGTTCATAGTATAATAAAACCCATAGTTACCTGTTTCTTTCAGTTCTATGACCACATTTAATTACTTTCCTCCAAAAGTACTTAAGGGTACACTGTCCCAGGCAAAATATCATACAAAGAACTAAACAGAGCTGGCTTCCAGGCACTTAGCAGCTTTTCAGAGATTTTTAGCTTTTATGCTAAAGGCCCATTTCAAACGGTATAATTCTTCTTGACACATGCAAAGTGTTTCAGACTCACAAAATAACTAGCTAGCAATAGTTGCAGCACAATCACTAACGTCATGTGACAACCTTTTCCCATGTCATTAAAAGCATGTATCCCAACATCAGTATTTATAGTTCACCTCTCATCCCTGTATCGTGATTTCAGAAGAATTTACTTCTGTGACTCTGATCTCTTATATACTCTTGGTTTAATGATGATTATTATTATTATTAATAACAAAGCATCCACTAGTAAATATCTGTGAGCTTAGTGGGGTCAAAAACCTTCCAATTTTGTTTTCCAGCCCATTTATTGCTGAACACACCACATTATGTCAGAATGGCATAAGAAGATCCATAATCTGCCCGATTCCTCTTTCTTTTTCCTTTTCTACTCACTTAATTGAATCAAAAATATAATCCCATGATACAGGCGCCTACAAACAAGGGTATGATTAGAACATTAAGAAAGTCTTTTCCTTTCTTCACATAGAAACTAAAGAATAAAAGACTTTGGAAGTTTGATACTGTATCAGTCAGGTTCCCTAGCAGGACACAGAATTCACCTGCAGGTGATTCAAATAAAGAGACTTTGGTGAAAAGAGTCCTTAAAAATATGAGAAGTGTAGGCCGAGATAAGAGAATAAACACTGGATGGAGAGGCACTCAGAGGCCAGCATTAGTGAAAAGAAGTCATCACTACCATAAGGGCTGGAGAGACTGTAGAGGGGAAGAAAGCATTACCGAATCCTAGAGAGCTGAATTCTGGAGGAGAGCCACATGAGGAAGCTGTAGCAATGGGGAAACACAGAAATTGCTAGAGAGGGTCATGGTGGGAGTCAGAGGAAAGAAATACACTAGCCTCTCTCCCTCTGCTCTCTAGTCCCCTGCTAATGTCTCTCATCAATGAAATATGACTGGGAGCTTCAAACAGGAAACCCAGGAAGGGAAGCAATCCATAAAGGTCATTCTTCTGGGGCACAGAACTGAGCAGAGAAAAGAGATATGGATCAAGGGGGTAGGGAATGGACAAAGAGAAAATAACCAGATATCAAGTATAACCATGACCTATTGGAATATTCAAGTTGTTGTCCAAATTTCATTTTACCCACTGGTTACTATTTGGCAAGTTTAATGCTCTCATTTCCTTCTAACAGTGTGGAGAACTTGGAAAATGTGTCTTTTGTGTATTTAAGTAACCAGCTTCCTTTCTCTTTTTCCTTATATTTTGAAAGACAATTCTGATTCACTATTATTAATATTTTATCTCTCAAATTATGTTGCTTTGCTTTGTATCTTAGAATACTTTGTAAGGCAGAATATTTGTATTCTTTAAATCAATGCATTGGCTATTTACCTCTCCTCTCCCCCAATAAAAATAAAAAAGACTCTACCCTGAGGTGAAGAACTTGGACAGAGCATTTGTATTAGAGAACTGACTGAGAACTCCAAGGCTAAATGGTCTGTGCCCAGGAATCTTTGGGGATTTTTTTCACTCAGTTCAATTCATTAAACATTTACTCAACAGTATTTAACAGACATAGAAAGTTGTCCTTAAACTCCATATGCTTTTGAAGAAGGGACAGATAATCCTTAGCAGAATAATAGTATGGGATGGTAGTTACTTGAAGTGTAGTAGTAAAAAAGATATTAGTCAGTAGGTTACTAGAAAAATGATTGAAGGAAAACGGGGGGCAGGGACATAAGCTTAGCAATGAAATACTATTTCTATGGAATTTTCCTTAAATTCCAACATTGTCCCTCACTTGCTGGATTATATTGCCTTGGCACTTTGATATTCTCCCCAGATTATATCCCCGAGCCTACTATAACAAACAAAATAATTCTTCTGACATAACAAGGCAGTTAAAAAATGTGATGAAATAGGGAGGACGGACACTAGGATGTGCAATAGCAATACCAATGGCCCAAAGGTTTACAAATTGCTTTCCAGAGTTTGCATCACAGCAATTTTCACTCACTTTGAAGGTTTCTCAAGGGCAAAGGATGTTTTCCTCTTCTAGCAAACAATTCCACTTGCAGCAGGAATAAGGTGTACTGTGTATAACCAGACACCAAAGCTAATAAAGCAAACCTGATAAGAGGAGGTTTGGAATTGAATCTCTTCCATATGATCTTGTTCTCTCCACTGGGGAAGAAGTACTTAGTGTATTAGTCACACATTAGCAGACTATGCATGCAGAACTCATCAGTTAAAAAAAAAAAGGCTTTAAATGAGTATCAGAAATTTGAGATTAAAAAAGACACATTGATAAAGGCCCTGCATTCTTTTCTCATTCACTTCAACATTATTATGAAAATTGCTTGACTTGCCTTTGCCTATTCATTTCAAACCTTAGAAGCCCACTTCTATAAAGAAGAATAAAGATGCCTACTAGTTAATGCCACTGCTGGGAAACACCGTTATGGCAAAGTGATAATGGTCAGATCACTTGAAACAGCACATGCCACACGTATTTCTGTATAATACCCCCTACTGACAAGACGAATACAACAGAAAATCCAAAATTCGACTAATTTTGCACAAGGTTATAAAAGCACAGATTCTGAATCCTCATTTTGGATATCATATATTAGGCCACTACCAAAGAACACAGTTTTACTTTTTTTCTTGTTAAGAACTGCATGTAAAATAACACACAGAAACTTGCTTAGCATACACTTACTACTTTTAGCTATAGAGGAGTCAATAATGGCATTTCTTGAAGAAAGAGTGTGATGATAAGCTATGGTATAATATTGTCTGCTCCAAATAACCAATAATCATAAGGAAATATTTTTAGACTCACTATTAGCAAACGAAAACATCCATTAGATGCTCTTTTTCACCCAAATAGACTGGAAAACATTTTAAAGATCAATAATATCCAGTGTTGCTGAGGGTGTGAGAAAACACATATTCTCATACCCTGTATCTGCCCTGAGGGAAGAGGAAAGGGAGGCAAAATTGGGAAATTCATGTCAAAACCCTTAAAGATATGTGCACTCTTCCTCAAGAATTTCATTTCTAGGATTTTTTCTAAAGGAAATGATCATTCACATGTCCAAATGTCTAATGTTTGAGGGTTGTTTATAATAACAAAAAATCCAAGTGAAAATGTGGGCTTCTTTTTATTCTTAGTACTTATTTTTGCAACAAGAATGTGTTATTTTCCTACCCAGAAGAAAGTATGATTTCTATGGAAAAGTATGAAGAAAATATAGTGATAATGCAACAGAAGGAAGTGAAAGGAAGAAAGGAAGGGAGGAGGGAGGGGGGAAGGAGAGAGGGAAGGGAGGGAGGTAAAAATAATCCTGCAGAAGTTCCTAGATTTGTTACTAAGGCATGATATTTGTCAATGTGTCTTCGAAAATGTATAGCCCTTCTTCATTTAGAAGCATATGAAATGAAATCACATGAACCAAACAGTGCATATCTGACCAGAGAGAGACTTGAGACACATCAGGTTACAAAACACAGAACCCGGGTCTCCTAATTCTGTACCACACGTTCTCTGCTTCACCACATTCCTGTCCTACCTCCCCAGCTCCTGTTTTCTCTAATTCATTTACCCTATCATCTATCACCTAGTAATCTACCTACAGACTAACTATCTGGCTTTTTACCTATTTACTAACTTACTTATGGACCTTTCCCCATCCATCTTCATTCTGTCCCAACCCTCTTCCATCCTCACCAACCTCCACAAAGTAAGACTTTAAAGTTTTGGTGAAATGGAATTGTGCATATTAAAAACAATTATAAGCATGATACGAAGCCATTGCAGATATCTGGCAGGGGCTATAAAAGATAAAAATTAGCATGTGACCAATATGTGGGTTAGAATAAGGACAGGAGTTGGAATGGGAGACACTGCCATCAGTTAAGCATAAGGTATGCGCTGACATGCAAGAACTCGAAGTCTGGGTATGGTCCACATACACAAAGATATGAAGAATGCCACAAGGGGTTGCATAAGAAGATGAACATTGCCACACAGGTTTATATCAAGTGTCCACCTCACTGGCATTCTGCCTCTAACAAAGCAGTAATACTTGCTGGGGTGCCTGATCGACTCAGTCAGTTGCACACCTGACTCTTGGTTTTGGTTCAAGTCATGATCTCAGGGTAATGACATCAAGCCCCACATCAGGCTCTGCACTCAGCAGAGAGCCTGCTTGAGATTTTCTCCCTCTGCCCCTCTCCCCCACTCATGCACTCTCTCTCTCTCTAAATAAATAAATCTTTTAAAAAAATAATCGTTTTCTTATTTCTGCTATGTACCAGAGCATGTAGCTAGCTATTTTACCTTTTCTATCTCTTACCTTTATAACAGCCTTAAATGCTAGGTATATTATCTCCAATTTACAGAGAAAGAAGCTGAAGCTACTAGAGGTTAAGTTATTTGCTGAAGATCACACAACTAGCAAATGGCAAAGTTGGATTAATATCTGGCTTAAACCCAAAGCCCTTCCATTGTGCTACATTTCCTTCCCATGACTTAGCCCAAAGGCTTAGAGATATTGATCGCCTGACTTCGTGGGATATTTATCTCCTGACTTCCTTTGATAATCTGCCTTTCATGAATTAATATAACAAGTCTTGAGTTATTTTATTTTATATTTTCATTAATATATTAATACTGAAAAAAACACTAGAGCACATACAATGTCCATGTTCCTCAAGGAACTCAAATTCACTTTCTACTGGTAAAAATCCCCACAGGGTTTAGCCAGTTCTGTATACATAGAAAGAATGAAATGATACATGTTGGTTAGGTGAGCAGCACCTCCTTGTGCTTACCTTAAAATCACCTATTCAAAATTCAAACCAAATCCTAGTTTTACCTTTTCTTCCTATCCATTCCTTCAAGTTTACAGTTGACATAAATTCTATTTACCTTCCCCAAACTGAGGAGTCCTAGATTTTCAATGCAGCCTTATTAAAAGCTGCTCTATTATCTTGATTCTTTTCAGTATATTTTCCTTTGTAAGCTTTGCTTGCCTTTTATAATATATTAGGACCAGAACTTCATACGGTCTGTCACATTTTATATAAGGGCAAACATAAAAAACGCAGGTTTAAGAAAATTCCTAAAGTACCGAAAATCTATAAAGAACTTATCAAACTCAGCACCCAAAAAACAAATAATCCCGTTAAGAAATTGGCGGAAGACATGAATTGACATTTTTTCAAGACACCCAGATGGTTAATAGACACATGAAAAAATGCTCAAAGTCACTCATCATCAGGGAAAAACAAATCAAAACTACAATGAGATACTACCTCACACCTGCCAGAATGGCTAAAGATAACAACACAAAAAACAACAAATGTTGGTGAGGATGCAGAGAAAGGGGAACTTTTTTACACTGTTGGTGGGAATGTAAACTGGTGCAACTACTCTGGAAAACAGTATGGAAGTTCCTCAAAAAGTTAAAAATAGAACTATTTTTTGGCCCAGTAATCACACTATTAGGTATTTACCCAAAGGATACCAAAATACAGATTTGAAGGGGTATATGCACCCTGATATTTACAGCAGCATTATGAATAATAACCAAATTATGGAAAGAGCCCAAATGTCCATTAACTGATGAATGGATAAAGAAGAGGTGGTATACACACACACACACACACACACACATACACACACACACACGCACACGCACCGGAATATTACTCAGCTATCAAAAAGAATGAAATTTTGCCATTTGCAATGATGTGCATGGAACTAGAGTGTATTATGTTAAGTGAAATAAGTCAGTCAGAGAAAGAGAAATACCATATTATTTCACTCACGTGGAATTTAAGAAACAAAACAGATGAACATATGGGAAGGGAAAAATGAAAAGAGAGAGGAAAGCAAACCATAAAGAGACTCTTAATGATAGAGAAAAAACTGAAGGTTGATAGAGGGGAGGTAGGTTGGGGGATGGACTAAATGTGTGATGGGTATTAAGGAGGGCACTGGTGATGAGCACTGGGTGTTACATGTAAGTGATTTAAATAAAAACCTGAAACACACAAAAAAAGAAAATTCCTGAAACCACTTTGAGTAAATATCTGAGACAGAAGGTAACTCGGCATCCCAAGTGTTCAATTAGCTATTTTGCCCAAGAAAGAATAAAGTAATCCTAAAAATTCAATTATATTTCTTACCATAATTTGCATTGTGAAAAATATGCCTAACTCCCTTACAACAATGTTCCAGATATCATTTTTTTCATTAGACATATTTATGAAAGAATTGACTTCTGAACTGAGGTAAGTTTTAGAAAGACAAGCACAACACACCCGTTTGCTGGTGTGGATTGTAGCAGCAGTGACAGTGTTCTGAAGTCAGTAGCTGTTGCAGTGACTCTCTGTTCAACAGGAAACCTCTTGACTGAGGCAGAAGCAGCAGAAATTTTGCAGTTCATTTCTTTTTTTTTTTTGTAAATTTCTTTTTTTTTTAAGATTTTATTTATTTATTCATGAGAGACGGAGAGAGAGAGGGAGAGAGAGACAGAGAAGCAGAGGGAGAAGCAGGCTCCCAAGGAGCAGGAAGCCCGATGTGGGACTCGATCCCAGGACCCTGGGATCATGACCTGAGCCGAAGGCAGATGTTTAACCATCTGAGCCACCCAGGCGCCCTTGCAGTTCATTTCTGTGGTGTGACTTTGGGAGTCAATTCCTCCCAATGATTTTATAAGCTATTTAATATTTGGCAATAAATCCCTTTATATTTAAACTAGCAAGAGTGGATTCAGTTCTCTGTACCTGAATGAATTTGGACTGGGCAATGTTTTAGGTTTTGTTGTTTTTTAGCTGAACCCATGGTCAGTTAGGCTCCTTGTTGTTAGAGGTTGTTTTTATCTGTATATTTCACCATTACAGTGGAATATAAAGATCAACTCTGAAATATTTTTTCTCTGAAATATTTTTAAATGTAGTTAATTCTTTATGTTACTGGTTGCTCTTCCAAAACTGAAAATGAAAAAAAAAAAAAAACCCTGTAGAAATCTACTTCTAGAGCTTAGAATTTTCTTTGCAGAGATATTCATTTCATACTGAGAGCTCTCTCTTATAAACAAAATCACCTTGAATTTTCTTCAAGCGCATGTTGAGATGGAAGAGGAAAGGTATCAGTCAGCCTGATCATCAGAGGTTGGGAAGCAGAATGCAGAAGAACCTGGGATCCCCTCAAGGTGGTCTCTGGCATTATGAGTACATAATTAGGCAGATTTCAAAGTTGTTATTTGCTACGGCTACTGGGGTGCCCCTTTGTGTGGCTGCGCAGGTAGTCTCTGGGAAGTCAAAATAATTTAGTTTGCAAAATTTTAAGAAATATGGTCCACACAGTGGCAAAAGCATTTTGGGAGCACTTTGTGCAACAACTCAAATTCAGCTCACATAAATCAACTTTACCCCAAGTATTTATCAGCCTCCACATAAGCCTCCACCTAACCAACTAACACAATCACTTCTCAAGTTCAGATGCCCTCCCATAACACCATAAAAACAAAATCCCATCATGAACAATTCTGACATTAAGAGGTAACAAATTCTTCATCTTCAGCTTAGAGATGTTTGCCACTAGTAATTTCTTCTCATGAGCTTTGGCACCACCATTAGCACTGGGTATGTACCAAGTGCATTCCGGCAGAATTGTAATTTTAGCACCAAGAATATCACTTAAAATTATTTTCAAAAGTACATATATCCTACTTATCAAATGAAGCAACCGTCTAGCTGTCGAACGAATTTAGTTGTCTAACACTCTAGTTTAGAAAGGTAACTTCAAAAAAGAAATGTCACTTATCCCCAGATAACCCTATCCATAGATAGAGAAATGAAAGACATTGAAGAAAGTAAAAGCCCCACCTGTGAAGAAAAAAGATAAATATAAACTCAAGCAAAATCCAAAGTTTGGTGCTAACTTCAAACACCAATCTCTTATGTGGTTAGTGTAGTTTACTCCAATTTGGTTCCCAAAAGCCCTTTCTTTTCTTAGGCTATGGAAGCATTCATGGCTGCTTAGGGACTTGTCTTTGATGAGTCACTAACAGTGACAATCAACACTAGCAAAAGAGAGACAGACAGAATGGGAGATAGAGAAAGGGAGAGACAGAGAGAGAGAGAGAGAAAGGAATTTGTTTCCCCAAGGATTCCACCAACAAGCCTGTATCACCCAGTGCATGTTCACCTTAGTCATTTAAATATTCATAGGCACAAGCATGGTGATGGACAGGACTGACTGCTCCTCACTGCTTGCAGAACCACACTGCCATGTGGCCGGAGCCTCTAAAATACCAAGACGTGGCGTTCCATCTGTTAATGCCTGCATCCCTGCTCATCTCTGACCCTCATGAATAAAATAAATGAAACTCAGATGAGGCCGTACATTCCTGGGTGATTATCAATGACCTCACATTAGAGTTTAAAAATAAGAAAGTGGTCCTCAACCTGAGGAGTACTGTAAATTCACAACCCATTGTTCCATTCGTTCAATTTAGTAGAATCTGTAAATAACAAGGGAAAGAACTGGACCCTCCTCTGTGTATTATTTGCATCACTGATCAGAAAACAGGATTTGTGCTTAACCTAGTTAAAAGATTTAAAATAATTCTAGCTACTTATCCAAGCACATATTCTAAATGCTCTGAAATTCTGCCATCTTGTGGGAATTTGAAAATATGACAAATGACTAGGTTCAAAGTTTCAGACTTTACATAATTTAAAATTCCCATGCAATTGTAAGCATGAATGGATACAGCGTTCATAATAACATCTAACATACCAAAGATAATTTTATTTTCATTTTATTCCATATTTCACATAAAAATAAATTCAAGTTCTCTCTTCTCATACTTTAATGAACTTAATCATCAACTTATTATTCTTTTTACCTTTGTATTATCCTTTATATAAATCTATTTTTTTCTAGCTGTAGATGATTTGAGATCCATGTTATATGTTTGGGGATAAAAAACAGTGAAAATTAAATAGCTACTTATTGTACACATAACAAAGTCACTCGAGATGTTGGGGTTTTGTTTTTCTTTTCTTTTTTTTCTTTGTTTCTGGGAAAACACAGAGCTCAGGGGGGAAATTCAAGTAACCCTTCACTTCATTGATCTGGACCAAGTAAATCCATAATTTGAAATAACTGGTAGGAACTCGAAATAAGTTGGAACATTTTCCTTCTATTTTTCTCATATGTAGAATAATGAAGGCCTATTTTAAATTGATTGCTTCCATTTACTAATGAGATTTTTAGTTTTCATATCATATAAAACTCAAAAGCAAAACATCCCATTTTTATTACACTTAATTGTTTGAACATTTTATTCTTTTTCACTATCTTCCTCTCTCTCCTTATACTTTAATGAATTTAAATAACCATTTTCCTCTTATCCTTATCTTCTTAGTAAGGTATTGTATTTTATATAAATCTATTATTTTTCTAGCTGAGTATTATTTGAGATTCACATCATATGTTTGGGGATAGAAAACAGTGAAAATTAAATATCTGCTTATTATATAAAAAACAAAATCACTCCAGATGTTTTTCCAGAGGCTGAAGGTGAGACCGTGAGCATGACAATGACAAGTTCCCTATTTATGGCACTGCAGAGAAGGGAAGCATGCAGTGTGAACCCTTCCAGTTCAGACTTCACTTTCTAGTGTAGGAAAGCACTCCAAAGGGTATTTGAAAAAAAAAATTGATGTGCCTCCTCAAATTAAAATATGGTTATTTGTGGCCTCCTATATAGGCAATTTCCTGCGCAGTGTTTCCATGAAACTCAGTGGTGGATAAAATCATCTTCAAGTTGAATTCAGTTTGTAGAAGCAGCAGCTTCAACATGAACATAAACTGTCCAATGAGGGCATAAAGGTGATGAGGGATGGAATACAGATCCCTAAAGAGGTATCTTTGAATGGAGCAGAACAACAGAACTTTAAAACGGCATTCGTAATGAAGAGAACTGCTTATACTTTCTTTCAGATTCTAAATGGTGTCTTGTTCGTCTTAGCTGCCACAAATAAAGTTTAAAAATTAAAAAATATATACATATTTGCTGAAGGTAGTATTTTTTCCGTTCATTTTAGGGCTACAGTTGGTTGTCCTCAGAGAAACCTTCAGACAATCCTAAAGTCAATTTCCATTGGTCTTTGAAATACATGTTAGTTATTTAATGAGATAAATTTTCAAAACGTACATTAATTAAACTAATAATCATATTAGCCTATGTGTTCTAAATCTAAAAGAGGAGCCCCAGTGTGGAAGAGAAGAGAAGCTTGAGCAAGATTTAAAATTGGCCACCAAAGACCCAGGCACTTATAAAAATAATTGACTGATGTGGGAAACTATTTCGAAGCAAAATCTACACACATCCAGACCAGGAAGACTCTCACTTGACCAGAAGTAAATTCACAAGTCTGAAAGACTTGTCTGGATGTATCTTTTCTGAAAGAAAAGATAAAGTGGGTCACTGAGCTTTCCCTCTAAGAAATATCAAAAGCATTCTGCTTCACCTGTTCTTGTTCCTCCTGATGTCTTCCATAAACCTATACGTACAAGGGCTTTGGAAAGAGCCTCAGTTCACATGAATAAAAAATTCATATTCTGCAAATGCACAGGGATTGAGGGGAGGCAGAGAGAGAAACGGGTGGATGAACATTTAATAATATATTTGAGTACTGACACCTTATGTTAACTTTCCCAAAAGGTCAAAGAGAAAACTTTATGCAGCTTGATACACAGAAAGCCGATTTGATAGTTCTTATTTTCTTCTCCAACTACAACTATCTAAATATGAAAGAATAAATATCATCATAGACAATGGACATGTTGCATGCTTTTATTATTGTTAATGAGAAAATTTCTTGGGATAAATGATTATTTAAAAGAGGAAGAACTTGAATTCCACCACAGGTGAACTTTAGGAGCTGAAAAATAATTGCACAATGCATCTAGGTTGCTAAGAAGGAAGCACCAGACAATTAAATTCTCCACCACATTCATATTAGCTTGATTAGTTCCTTTTCTCTCCTAAGGTGCCTACTAGATCCCTGATAATTACCCATCTACCTCACAGGGATGAAGCCAAGAGTAAATGGCAAGGAAGCAGCTAGAAACCCCTGAGTATTGCATATTCATGGGGACAGGAGATTCTGTCCCACTTGATCTGGCAAAGCTGAGCCAAAGCCCTGGCCCCAAAACTACACATTCTCAAGAGACTGCCAACAGGTGCACAAGCTGCGCTGCAAAGCAGTGAGTCTAGAAGGAAAGTCCACTGGAAGACGATAAAGGGCAGAGTGGCAAACGGTAATATCTAGCCTACTGGGAAAATGTACTTACCCCAGATTGTTCTACAGAAGGCTAAGAGGTCACAAATTTTGTGAAAATGGCTAATTCAGCCACAGATTTTTGTCATTCATAGTGTATTCTTTGACTTTTCATCCTCGATATTAGCAATCATAGCTAACATTGAATGCTTCTCATGTAATAAACATTTTGCATTCATTGTCTGGTTTATCCTCATAACAATTCGGTGAGATAGTTATTTTTATTACTCCTTGTTTATGGATGAAGTAACAGACTAGAGAGATTACATTACTTGCCCAAGGATTTGCAAGGTGGAAAGTAAGCAGCAGAGCCGGAAGTAGAACTTTGGATCTCTAGGACATGCCTTCAGAATCATGATGGCTCCTAAATTCTTCTATAACCTCCTTTTAATTTCCAAATATTTATTTATTGTCTTCCTGTCCTTCCTTTTAGGCTACTACTTTCTCTCTGCCGGCTACAAAGGTAAAACAAAACATACACACACACACACAGCACACACACGCCATGCAATTATTAACTAGTTCCCAACCCTGGGTTCTACTGATGCCAGGCAAACACCCTAGGAGGGCAATCATTTCCTATGTCTGAACGGAAAGATGAGAGCCACGGATCCCTCTGTTTAACTAAAACCTTAAGGGAAATTTCAAGATGTGCCCATTGGAAAAGGAGAGTCTTTCTGAGTTTTATCTGAAGGACTTGGTAAAATCCAAATACTTGAGTTTATTTTATGTTTCTGTTCTGAGATTCTGAAATGCTTTTAAAAGTCCACTAAATTTTACTCTAATGCAGAACAGTAGGGAGGTGATCCACCTCCTGGGAGTCACTTGAAAAGCTCACTGAAGCTGTTTACACATGAAGTGAGTTTAAAAGACAAACCTGAAAAGTGCCACAAGTCCAGCCTGTCTCCCTTCAGAAGCACTGGCAGGCATGGGCTGTGTTGCCAGAGAATGCAGCAGCCCATACAACCTCACAGCAGTTTCTCAAACGAATTTTACATTTACCCTGGGACCAGAGAGAAAGAACAAAGGCAAAAAAGAATTAAATGGCCTTTACCTGGCCTCTCCCATTTCTTTTTAGCATGAACGTTCAGAAGATTGTTTAGATATCAAAGCAGACAATGTGTGATGGGTTTAATCTTAAAAGATAAAACGAAAATAATATGTTTGGAGGGGAAAAAAATCTTCCAACAAATATATCCCCCCTTGATGCCTTTAACTCTGCAGAAATGTGAAAATCCATATAGGATCATCAAAGAATCAAGAAGTGAGAATGTACATTCACATGAATAAAGATTTAAGTTTGTCTCTATTCATTCAAAAAAGAAAGAAAAGCAGGAACTTCTAACAGTTCTTGGTCAACTGTTACAATGTTTAATCACAATTTAAGCTAAAAAAAAAAAAATCTTTAGCTTAATGAATTTTTCCTCTTGCTGCAAATTAAGTGCCCCCTGCTTCTCTTTCAATTCCCAGTGGAGATAAAGGATAATTAAACACAATCCTTTTCATAATTCCCTTTCAAATGCCTGAAAACAGTTAGGAATCTTCCCTATCCTAATTAAAAAACCAAAAACCAAAAAACAAAAAAACCCTAACATATTGACTCTTACAATCTCTTTTCAAAATGTGTATTACTATATTTCATCTTTTTTATTCTCTTACTTCTCTAGAAATTTACTAAAACCCAAATATCAAAATTAGAACAATTCCCTTACAAAAGCTTGAATAATAATAAATATCCTAAAATAATTATTCCTAGCTCTCTAATACCAACTATTTCCGATGGCTTTCAAAAATTAATACTCTTAGGGGCGCCTCGGGTGCTCAGCCAGTTGAGCATCTGACTCTTGATTTCAGCTCAGGTCATGCTCTCAGGGTCATGGGATCGAGACCTACACGGGGCTCCATGCTCAGCACAGTCTGCTTGTCCCTCTCCCTCTGCTCCTCCCCATCTCAAGAGTTCTCTTTCTCTCTCTCTCTCATTCTCTCTCAAATAAATAAATAAATAAATAAAAATCTTTTAAAAAATCAATACTGTTAACTACTTATTATGAACTTATGATCCTGATTAAGTGACATACTTGTTCTATCCAGTTTTTAAAAAACGTTTTATATTAGCATAAATTTTAAATATCTCTGGTACATTAAATCATAATGCTCCCTTAAAAATTACTCGCAATTTGGTGAAACATTGCTCTGATTTATCCTGTGACATGTAGAATTTTATTCCTCTTTCCCAAGGTATTAGAAACCTAACCAAATTTTGTCACCTACAATTCAATGGAAACAACAGCAATTCTATCATTGCTCACACTATAAAAGCCAAGCTGTGAAAAAGCCATTTAGAGAAAACCAGGTCCAAAACACACACTCTGGAAATGAATCAGGGGAAGGACAGGAGATAAAATGTGTTACCCCACTCTTGGTACTCCAGGCTTGATCTCCAGGCTTGATTCTTCCATGTAGTGTACCCTCCACTCTGCTATACAGCCATTCCTATTCATAATGCCATGAAAAATATTCTATGCATGGCTTGTTTTACATCTGCTCTATGCTATTTCATATGCAGAAACACCCTCCCCTTTCCCTGCCTCTCTTTCTTCACCTGGCTAACCTCTGTCCATAAATTAATTCAGCAACTATTCATTGTTACTCAATGAATGCCAGGAGTATTGCCAAGCCAAAGAGTAATACAGTAAGTCAATATCGGTGTAATCATATGCTAAGAAGTTCTCAAATCCTTCCACCCTTTCTTTCTTTTTTTTTTTTTTAAGACTTTATTTATTTATTTGACAGAGAGAGACACAGTGAGAGAGGGAACACAAGCAGGGGGAGTGGGAGAGGGGGAAGCAGGCTTCCCTCGGAGCAGGGAGCCTGATGCGGGGCTCGATCCCAGGACCCTGGGATCATGACCTGAGCCGAAGGCAGACGCCCAATGACTGAGCCACCCAGGCGCCCCGTTCCACCCTTTCTTTTAAAAGCACAGCCCGACAATCAAGATATCCAGGATGGTGAGAGATGGAACAGAGGAGAATAAGAACACTGCTTGAAGAAGACAGGCCTGATACTAGAATTGAGTGGACACAAGAAACCTGGATGACATCCTGTCAAAGGACAGGAGAGAACTGTGGAGCTTGGTGATACGGCATTAAAGACAGTCTAGTCTACTTAACAGTTCCTTATTGTTTCTGGATTTTTTTTAAAGGATTTTTTCAATTTCTTTCCTATTATTTATGCCACATCATAAACTAATACCAAAAAATATATGCACATAGTAATACACTCATGAAATAGAAGCATATCATACCTAAGTAGTTATCCTTAAGATACATGAGCTTTGATTCACCCAGTAATTATTCATTTAACAATCATATATTCAGTGTCTAGGACCTGTGCTAATTTTTATTGCCTTTTAGTACTAAATATGATCATTATGATGATTTGGTACTTTTATTTCATCCATCCACCACATGTCATATATCCTGACACTGGAGTTCTTTCTATGTGTGGAATTTACTCATACCCACTAACAACCTTAGTAAAAACAATAGTTGTTTAAGAAAAACGTTCATTGGGGCGTCTGGGTGGCTCACTTGGTTGAGCGTTGGACTCTTGATTTTGGTTCAAGTCATGATCTCAGGTTCATTGGACTGAGTCCCATATCAGGCTCACACTCAGCAGGGAGTCTTCTTGAGATTCTCTCCCTCTCCCTCTGCCCCTCCCCCCTCCCTCCTGTGCTCGCTCACTCTCTCTCTAATAAAAATAAATAAATCTCTAAAAAAATAGAAAAACATTCATTGCCCTTTATATATATACATCTAGAAGTATATCAGATATCTACATGTTCAAGCGTCTGAATAACAGTCACAGGGTCCTGAAAAACTAATAAGGTAATTTATTTCTATTTCTAATGCTATATGAATAAATTGCTGTCATCATTCAGACTAGTTCCAATGTTCTTATTTTTCAAATGTTACCACATAGTTTATCAATCATTATCCAGTAGAGGATATTCTGTCACTTTTATATATGGCTGAAATATTTTCCTGGCTGCAAACAAGTGTGCAAAAAAAAAAAAGAGAGAGAGAGAGAGAGACAGAAGTCTATGTAAGAGACCTGCACTTTTCATTTATCCCTCTTCAAATATTTGTCTTTGTTCATCTTTCAAATCATGTTAAATCAAATCATTCCATTAGATGGAATAATGACAGAATATACTAAGGAGCCTTCATTCTGTTTCTATACCTACTTAATTCAGTGTAGACTCTCCTACAAATAAAACACAGGAATAATAGATGCAGCCAGTCCCCAAATCACCATGTCATTGCCAAAAACCACCACCTACAGAGCCAGAATGAGAAATGAGCAGTACTGATTCCTGAAGGGTGGTTAATGATCATGATGTCACTGGCTACCATTCACAGCAGTGGCCACTTACTGCATCTCAGGGGCTATGAAAAGGTATGCATTACCTCAGTTAATCCTTTCACAGACCCTAAAAAGCAAGCACAAAATAAAGATTGACCCATGCCTATATATTGATCCCAGCACCACTTGAAAACACAGGACATTCTGGAAAAACATCCAACTGACCTCAGGCCCAGCTTCTAGCAATCTTGAATGCACTGAATTAATATAAGCTCTTCAAAATTTCATTCTTTAGAGAAATAATTTTCATTATCTGTGTCTGTCACTATGCTAAATACAACACACAAATTTTTTATTCAGTCTTTGTAACAACCCCAAGACATAACTTATTATACATATTTTGCTAATAAAACCAAAGCCAAAAAGTAAAATGACTTTAATAAGATCACAAGATAGAGCCAGGATTTGAGCCCTAGTCTGTCCATATTTTTCCATAATACCACACTGCTACAATTAAAAGATGTAATGCTATAAAATAGTAGTACTTATTTTCGAAGTCACAAGATGAGAAATAAAGGTTTTCATTTTTTGCAAAGTTGGAAGATAACAGTATTTTTTGTAATGGTATGTATGCCCAAAACATTTTTTTTTCTTTTTGAAAGCATTACACTCAAATTAAGATGACCATAAGTCATCTTAGCTGACTTATGTAGGAAGAATAAAAAATACAGATTTCAATGAAATGGAGTAGAGGAGAGGAAAGTAGTGTTTTTAATTTATGAAGACATGATTACTAACAGCTGTTTAGCTCTTAACCAAAAAAGTACTAGAAAATAGAATGTATGAAGTTTTTATTTCTCTTAATAAAAAGAAATAGTTAGGGGCACCTGGATGGCTCAGTCATTAAGCGTCTGCCTTTGGCTCAGGTCATGATCCCAGGGTCCTGGGATCGAGCCCCACATCAGGCTCCCTGCTTAGCGGAAAGCCTGCTTCTCCCTTTCCCACTCCCCCTGCTTGTGTTCCCTCTCTTGCTGTCTCTCTCTGTCCATCAGATAAATTAAAATAATAATAATAATAAATCTTAAAAAATAACATAGTTAAATGGATAGATTTTATATGAAGAAGAAATCCTCCCATGCCCTCCCCATAGAATTATGCACACTAAAATATCTATACCCATTATGAACTTTCTTCAAAGATGAAAAAGGCACAAAATCTGAACTAAGAGGCAGGCCTATCTAGAGATTTGTGTTAGGTTACACTGCTCTGAAACCATTAGAAACACTAGCTTAAAAGAATGTGATATAAAATGGTGAACATTCCACTGAAATGGCCATAAAATGTATGAATCAATATATATATAACATGATAATTCATATAAAACTAAAGTTTAGAAAAACAAGAGATGGCTCTATTGATCTCTGCATTATTTTTCCTGAGTATTACATAGCATCCATAATAAAGCAAGCCACAAAATCACATCAAAGAAACTTGGCCTGGGTCTCCAATGTATTTACAATCTAATCTCCAGGTTCTCTACACAAGGACATCAAAATGTACAATCACAAAATAATTAATGTAATCCAATCAACCCTCCCATTTGGGTAATATATTAGTCTGTTGGGACTGCCATAAGAGAATACCAAAGAATGGGTGGTTTAAATAAGAGAAATTTATCTTCTCACAGTTTTAGAGGTTAGAAGTCCAAGATCTAAGTACCTTTAGGGTTGGTTCTGGTGAGACGTCTCTTCCTGTTTGTAGATGGTCACCTTCTCATGTCCTCACATGGCCTCTGTGTTCATGCAGAGAGAGAGAGATAGAGGGAGAGAGGGAGAATGATTCCTGGTGTCTCTTTCTTTTCTTATAGGGATGCTACTCCTATGGTTTTAGGGTCCCACCCTTTGATGTCATTTAACCTTAATTATCTGTCTAATGGCCCTATCACCAAATACAGTCACTTGGGGGTTAGCGGTTCAATATATGAATTTTAGAGGAACACAATTCAGTCCATAGCATGTAGCCAATTCCACACAAACAAGGAATTTTAGTTACATTAAAATAACATACTAAATATCAAAATCTGGCAAATAAGAAGCCGGGAAACCTTTGAGAGGCATCTAAAAATACTAAC
Source organism: Eumetopias jubatus (assembly GCF_037043125.1). Classification (NCBI taxonomy): domain Eukaryota; kingdom Metazoa; phylum Chordata; class Mammalia; order Carnivora; family Otariidae; genus Eumetopias; species Eumetopias jubatus. The sequence goes on from NW_028274813.1 coordinate 52,119,019, forward strand.
CAAATACATTGGCCTCCTATGTAACGAACTGGTCAGAACTTTAGAATTTAATCAGAACTTTTAGTTAACAACCTCAGTTGAACTAGTCAAGTAAATGTCAGGATCAATTGCCTTGAAAAATAATACAATATACTAAAATTTTTCCTCAGATTTTTTTTTTCTTGAAACACATCTACTAGGGGCAGAACAGTTAAACAGTCTAAGAATTACTTTTGGTCAAATCAGTGAACCATACTCATTCACAAAAAACAACTTTCAATCTCTCTGAACCCTGCACTGGCTAAGGTTATAGCTCACCTAAAATTGTGTACTCCGTCATTCCATGATGGTTCAGAAACCATGTGCATGTATCAAGCCTAAGCTATCAACTAGGTGGCTTTAAGAATGTTGTAGGTACTCACTACATATAAAGACTGAAAGAATAAGTTCTGGGCTTTTGTATCTTTACTTCATTCTTCTAAGACACTTTTTTCATCATGATAACCCTACTATGAAAAATATTATTTAAAAAATGTATTTCCTGACATATTAAGAACAACCAAATTGATGTATAGACAAATAGCCCATCAGAACTCTCACAAATATTAATAACTATGTTGAACAATCCCAAAGAAAGAAAAAGTTTAACTTCACATTGCTTTTCTAAAATGCCTTGGAGAGAATTACTGGTGCTCAAAACCACTTGAGCTTCACAAATGCTTTAAGCATATCTTTGCATTTTACTTGAATATTTAGAATAGTCAAAACATTGTTGTGATTAGTTTTCAGAATGAAACCATGAATTAATTAGAAACTTAATCATTGTTATTTCAAGATAGAATAGATTTTTCCCCTTTTAGGTACTGCTTATAATTAACAGTTTTCCTGCTCTTCTTTCATGAAATATTTTATAAGTTATCAGGACCTTTAAAAAACTTACTTCTTTTCTAATTTTATTAAGCTAAACTAATTACAAAATGAATTTTTTATTTCATAATTCTTTACCATTTTTATTCACCCTCTAGGTACCGAATTATAATTAATTCTGCTTTTCTTTCTCTAATAGATTTATGTGTATTACCATATATATTAAATTTTCCATTCTGTAACTTTTTTCATTTATTGCTTTGCACACTGACAATGTGCACTTCATTAAAAACATGTAATCCCTTAGCTGCGATCAAGGCATAATTGCAAATCTTTATACTATAATAACATGCATGTTCTTCATATTATTACAAGGATTCCCCATTCCACTTGAAAATTCTGGATTTCCTATCCTCTTAAGTTGCAATATGAGAATAAAATTTAAAAATTCCAAGTTCTTATGACAAAACTAATAAGCACATCTATTTTTTTGTCTGCTAACACTCTAAGTTAAAATGTACTTACTCATCTATTTATTTTTGTCAATGTGATATTTAGATTATATAATTAACACAACATACAAAAGGACTGAGGGCTTTTATCTGAAAGTGACAAACATCTTGTAATAAGATGAAGCAATAACACTGCTGTTAAACTAGATTTTTTGAACTAATCCATACTTTCCAGAAGAAGATGTATAGTACAATTAACTCAAAAGTCCAGACTTAAAGAAATACACAGTACAGAATGGAGTGTAGCAGGACATGGAGTAGTGGGACTAAAAATAGGGGTTCTCTTTCCAGACAGTACTTCACAGATGCTATTATGCTCTCCTTCAATGAATTTTGGTAACATTCTCCTAACATGTCCAGAATTCACACAGTCCCTCCGGGAGTTTGCAGGAGAGTAGTATCATCCAAACTTGCCAGTTTTTTTTTTTTATTTGAAGTATAGTTGACACAGAATTAGTTTCATTTATTGCTTTGACACATTAGTTTCAGGTGTACAACATAGTGATGAGACAAGTCTATATAATGCTATTCTCTCTCTGGCTACCACCTGTACCATACAGCCCTATTACAATACCATTGACTGTATTCCCTATGCTGTACATTTTATCTCCATGACTTATTCATTCTATAACTGGAAGCCTATAGCTCCCACTGCCTTCACCCATTTTTCCCATCCCCCACACCCCTTGTCCCGTGGTAACCATCACTTTGTACTCTGTGGGTCTGTTTCTGCTTTTTGTTTGTCTGTTTATTCATTTGTTTTGTTTTTTAGATTCCACATATAAGTGAAGTCATATGGTATTTGTCTTTCTCTGTCTTATTGTACTTAGCATAATAGCCTCTAAGTCCAACCGTGTTGTCACAAATGGAAACTTGCCAGTTCTTTTAAAAAGAAGGAGTGAGAAGGGGTTCTTGGGGACAACTGAAAGCATTCTGCAAACATCTGCTGGGAATTTCAGTGATAAGTGATCATTGCAGTCAGGTCATAAACTGTTTAGCACCATAATTCAAAAAAATAAGACCAGGCTAATGAATCAGCTTTGTAAATTAGTCCTTTCACCCAAGTAAGTGATAACTAGAGTTCAGTAAAAAATATCTTCTTGTCCTTAGAACCCTTTCTATTCTGTTTGTCTGCACAAAGTAACTTCTTTACTGGAAACTAAGTCCATTTTAAAGGGTCAACCAAGGTTAAAAACACTCAAAATGATCAACAACTGAACATTTTTCCTGAGATTAAAAAAGAAAAAATCACTCCTAAAAGGTGAACTTCAAGTATGGGACACCATTGCTCTCTTATAATCTAAAATAAGTCTTTCAAGTGAGCACTTACTAACATTTACATTCTTGACTTTCAACCCTCTTAACCATCTCAGTTTTCTGCTCTTTCTCTGTCTTTGCTTGCTCTACCTTTGATGTATAAAAGTTCTCACCCATACTAAGTATATTAGATTAGAACACTAAACTCCTTGGGTCTTGGACTATCCATTTCTTTAGAGCTCCATGAAGGCAGAAGTCTCATCTGTTTTTATACCATCATTATGTCCAGAATGTAGCAGTAAAATAAATAAAAACGTAAAGGTCCTATAACCTCTCCAATTCCACACATGGTCATTCTTCACAAAGGGTTTATTATAGCTTAGATGCAATTCTCTATAGGACATCTTGCCTGAAATTTCAAGGCTGTGGTGGGCACCCCATGAGATCCCATGGCATCTTGTGCTTACCCCTATGACGTTGTGCAGTTGTCTTTTAGTCCATTGTAAGACCCTTGAAAACAGAGGCTCTGTCTTTTGCTTTTATTTCCTCAGTACCTACTACAGTGTCTGGAACACAATAGAAATTGTATATTTGCCAAATTCGTGGGAAAAAAAACACAGTAGCTCTTATGGTATGGTGACAATGCCCCCAGCAAAACAGTATAAGAACCATGCTGCAGAAATGAGATTATATCCAGAACTGGGTCTGAATCCCTGTTTTGCCAGAGAACTCAAGGTGATAGTATGTAATAGGGAGGATAATGGTCCCTAAAGATATTCACACCCTAATCCCCAGAAGTTTTTATTACGTTGCTTTCATGGCAAAGTGTCTTTGAGATGCAGGTAAGTTTAAGGACCTTGACAATGGGATATTATTATTGAATTATATATTCAATAATATATATATACTATTATACCTGAATTATTCAGGATGGCCCAAACTAACTATAGGAGAATCTTTCCTGTCACAAAAAGATACAGCAATAGAAGCAAGATTTGAGAGATGCTGCACTGCTGGCTTTAAAAATGGAGGAAGGAGTCCTAACCAAGAAATTCAGGCAGGCTTGAGAACCTGGAAAGGCAGGGAAATAGATTCTCAACTAAACCTCAAGAAAGGAATTCAGCCCTGGAGACACCTAGATTTTAGCCCAGTGAGACCAGTCTAGGACTTTTACAGAACTGTAAAATAATACATTTGGGTTGTTTTAAGCCTCTAAATTTGAAATAATTTATTATGGCAGCAATACAAAAAAATATAGAGCCTGAGGCTGCCTTCTCAGAGGCTGCATCCCTAGACACATCTGGTGTTGTGTTGACTTCAAAAAGTTTTTTAATAACAACCAAAATGAGCACATCAATATAAGTACTGATTCTTTATTTTGGTAAACATCTTGGTAAACAAAAAATTCAAATAATGACTAAAGACTTTTCTTCAAAATAAGATAGCTTTACTTATATCTGCTCATCCTGCTTTATTATTTTTATTTTTTTAAAGATTTTATCTATTCATTTGACAGAGAGACAGACACAGCGAGAGAGGGAACACAAGCAGGGGGAGTGGGAGAGGGAGAAGCAGGCTTCCCATGGAGAAGGGAGCCGGACACGGGGCTGGATCCCAGGACCCTGGGATCATGACCTGAGCCGAAGGCAGACGCTTAATGACTGAGCCACCCAGGCGCCCCCACCCTTACTTTATAGGAAGATTTATTCAGACTGAAAAAATAATTATGTTAAAAAATAAATAAGTCAAAAGATGATAAGTAAAACATAGGGAATATAGTCAATTATATTGTAATAACACTGGATGGTGACAGCTGGTGACTACACTTAATCATGGTGAGCACTGCATAGAATTGTTAAATCAATATGTTGTATACCTGAAACTAAGAAAACATTGTATGTCAATTATACTTCAATAATAAATTTTTAAAAGGGAAAAATTAAATTATTTAAGCTTGCTCAAAGATTTAGTAGAATACAAAATATATTGATCCACCTTCCTTCTATAAATTACATGATATTTCTTTTGTTTTTAGAATGGATAATACATATTACTAATATGTACAAAGAAATATAACTTGTCTATTACCCTGGTTCAAATTAGAATTTTCCAGTTTCTCCTTACATCTCTTGCTGAATGTGTGCTGATTTAGATAGAGTGTCAGTGTGGTGTGCAATCTCACCCTACAATTATGAAAACTCTGTATTATCATGCCAACATTTTATAATTAGTCTATAAAAGGGATCATTTTGTTGTTCTAGAAATATCAAGTTCCCAAACAATATTCTAATATTTTGTTGAGAATAATATACCATTAAAATTTTACCTTCTTCTAATAACTATCAACATAAGAAAAACCTGAGCCAGATATTATAAGTTCAATAGCAAAGTGTCATGTGTTATACAATTTTCTACTCAAATCAAATTAAGATTTCTGCTGAAGAAGGAGTAACATGGACAACAGCAAGATACCCAAATACTGGCTATCATTGTTAAGTGAAAATATCTTTAAAATACACACTCGAGAGTCAGAGGTTAATATTAATAAGGGTGTCACTAGTATGTGATAAAGGTTACACTTCAACCACATTTTTTTGTTTTTTTGTTTATATGTTTGCACATATTGGTTACATCATGTAAAACAATTTGCAATTTTTTCAGTCCACAAAACATGCTTTTTCAGAGAAATTTGGTAATAAACTCCTTATTCCACTCCACTTGAGGGTCATAGAGCCACAGGATGAGGCCCTAGGGGAAAATTCCAAAGTTTCAGAACTCTGCCTCCCCCTACACAGCCCAGAAGCTACTGCACAGTCAGAATGCCCAACATTACCTCAGAGATGGGAGGTTTACCCTGAATAAATTAAACTGAGAGGATCTAAACTCAGGACCTCAAGAACATTTGGCTTGAAAGAGGGGTTGAGTCTCAAGATTGAAATCTGGGGATTCAAGAGAAATCTGCATACTGAATGTTAAGACCCTAATTCCACTCCTCTAGTCAAACTTTGAGAAGGTTGATATACAGAATTACAGTCTTTAGGCGAGGGACCAAATGACTTTAGGAGAGAAACATTCTCCAGATATTGATACTGGAGTTTGCCAAAGTGAAAATTCCAGCTTGTCATACGTGAACACCCTATGGTTAAACTCATTTGTCAAAAGGACCTGCTTTCCCATACAGAGCTCCCAAGCAATACTAAAGATGAACAAAGAACAAATGTCATCGGACCTTTGTGAAAATCTTTCAAAATTAAAAGCAGAGACCAAAACAAGTAATTTTTCGTGGTAGCTATCTGTAAAGAACCAGAAAATCCTTCAACATGCAATTCTATATTCTTTGGATATGGTTTCAGTGCATGTATATTTGTTTAGTTTAAAATTTGAGATGTATATAACTGCCCTAAAGAAATCTGCTTTTGTTCTTTTGTCTGGACAACCACAAAGACAGAGAGAGGCAAGTCAAGCTTCAGGAAAGTTCTCTACATATTCCTAGGGCCAGGCACTGTGCACTCTCTAGCATCTGTCAGAATTTGAGATCTCACAGAAATCCACTAACTCCAAAAACACCACAGTTCAGTCCCTTGGCTATTTCATAACATACCAATTAGTACAACATATTTTCTTTCTTTGTGCAGCAGATGGTATCAGAGACAGTTTGCAAGACTTCTGCCTTCCAGAAAGATTTGATTCAGCTTGATTAGCTTCATGAATTGGTTATCAAGGGACAAAATGAAGACAAAAAGGATATTATGACTACACTTTCCAGTTAGTGAACATACAGTAATCAAATTATTCCAACCAGTCATATAGTATTTTCCTACATGCACATGGAATGTTCCACAGTAGACTAGCCAGATTAACCATCCCTGTGGGAACAGGCAGCCTATGCTCAATTTATTATGACTCTGAGTTGATTTTTACTAACAACACTGACATTATAAAACAAATCATAAAATATTGGAATATTATACCTGATCTGATTCAGCAAGCCTTTTAAAATACAGTTGGCCCTTGAATAACACAGGTTTAAATGGTGTGATATATGCAGATTTTTTACATTACGATACTGTAAATGTATTTTCTCTTCCTTATGGTTTTCTTCATAACATTTTCTTTTCTCTGGCTTACTTTATTGTTTTTTTTATTTAAAATATTTTATTTATTTATTTGAGAGAGAGAATGAGATAGAGAGAGCATGAGAGGGGGGAGGGTCAGAGGGAGAAGCAGACTCCCTGCTCAGCAGGGAGCCCGATGCAGGACTTGATCCTGGGACTCCAGGATCATGACCTGAGCCGAAGGCAGTCTCTTAACCAACTGAGCCACCCAGGCACCCTGGCTTACTTTATTGTAAGAATACAGTATGTAATATATATAACACACAAAATTGTGTTAAGCAACTGTTTCATTATCAGTAAGGCATCCAGTCAACACAGGCTAGTAATAGTTAGGTTTTGGGGAGACAAAAGTTATACATCGATTTTTTACTATGCAGGGTGTCAGCACCCCTAATCCCTGCATTGTTCAAGAATCAATAGTAATTTATCATTGGAAAGTTGATTGTATTTGTATCAGTTAAAAATAAGCATCTACATTTCCTAATTTATATATTCTGAATATTAACAATTTGACTTTTAGATTCCTATATTAGTTAGGATAAGCTAATTGCTATAAATTTCAAATTCAAATATGTATAACAGCTCAAGCACAAAATAAATCTTTTTCTTGTTCAAAGTCCAAAGTGAGCAGATGGGCTGCTTTCTCCCAAGTGGTGAGTTAAGGATCTAGTATCCTTCCTTCTTGTGGCTATGCAATCTGCAATGTGTGGTTTTCAAAGTCACAGGGCTTATCTGCAACGTGCTGCAGAAGAGGAAAAGCCCTAGAGTGTCATGCATAGTTATAGTGTCTCTAAAATTGCTGAAACCAGGATATTGTAGAGAGTGGAAACACCACTTGACAACAACAAGTGTAACCTGCAAGTGTCCTAGACACACTGAGATGATGATAACCCTATGTGTGGGAGATTTTAGGGACTAGGCCTGGAGTGGTGTACTTCACTCCTGCTCACATCCTAATTTATCATAAGACCACTCCCAATGGCAAAGTAGACAGAAATATGGACTTGGCAATTCCCCAGGAAGAGAAGGACATAGACTTGATCAAAGCTAATCAGCCAGCCTGTCTTTGCTATTCTTTTTTTTTTTCCTATACTTAGGCCCATAGCAAATGTTCTACCTAAAAATATTCATTCATTCCATAGGGTTGAGACAAAATCCTTATCCTATAGAACTTATAGTGTGGAAAGTAGTAATAAATACATAAAAAGTACAGTGTCAGGTAATTATACAATCCATGAAATAAAAGATAAGGCAGGAAAAGAGTAAAAAATTAGTAGGGTACTGTTTAGAGAGAAGAGTCAGGGAGAGCCTCATGGTGATGTGGAGCAGACACTTGAATGAATCATGACAAGGAGCTGTTAGAGTATTTGAGTGAAGAGCTTTGCAAGCAGAAGCAATGAAAATAGTATATTTTATAAAGGTGTCAAATTACTCAGTCAAAAATTATTCTCCTTTATGTTTTAGATAAATCTAATAAATAGTGAATCATGACTATCACTACCTACTTTGTCATATTTTTAAAGAAATCCTTAAGATGGTACTTCATTTTTCAGCCTTTCTGAGATATTATAACTGAAAATTTTCATACAATTAATGTTTTCCTAAGCATAAAATTATATTATTTTAAACCCCTATAGTAGAAATTCATTACAATAAAGAACACTGTTTCCACCCCTGGATTTCTAAAAGAAATAACTGATGACATTTTATACTCTATTAATACTTTCAGTTGTAAATAACAGAAATCAAACTCAAATTAGTCCATACAAATGAGGCAGTTGTATTGACCCACTGGACTATGCAAAATCTTAATTCAGGAACTTTTTCTCTCTATCATCAAGACTTTTTCTGCATTCCTCATTTAGTTTCTATCTGACCTCATTTCTCTTACTTGAGATGATTTCCTCCATGATTATGGAGGAAGCATGAAGTGGCTTACATTATCTGTTCTTATTCAGCTTCCAGCTTACATTATCTCACTGTAGCAATCCCAAAGGATCTAGAAGGCCTCTCACTCCCTGTACATAACACAAAGAAGTGTTTTTTTTTTTTTTAAGATTTTATTTATTTGACAGAAAGAAAGAGAGCAAGCACAAGCAGTAGGGAGAGGCAGCCAGAAGGAGAGGGAGAAGCAAACTCCCCACTGAGCCGGGAGCCCAACACAGGGCTTGATCCCAGGACCCTGGGATCATAAGCTGAGCCGAAGGCAGATGCTTAACCAACTGAGCCACCCAGACGCCCCCACAAGGAAGTGTTCTGATTGGACTTACTAGAGTCACATGCCTACCTCACACTGGGTGGTGACACAGAGCTCACAAGCAATATTTTAGTAACATTCCTAAAGATGAACAAAGAACAAATGTCACCAGACCTTTGTGAAAATGTCCATCTGCTGAAGTGGCTGAGAACTAGTTTTCCAACAGAAGGGAAATGCTATTAACAGAAGAAGGGGGAGAGTATTTCTGGACAGACCGAAACAACAGATGCCCACCCCAGCCATCGTTACAAATACTGACCATTATAAGAAAGGTACCAAGTATTAAGTACTATGTACTGTGCAGCACAAGTATCAGAATCAGGTGGACTTGAGTATGAACACTGGTTCCACAGATTACTACCTGTGTGACTTTGGTCATGTTGATAAATTTCTTTATGCTTACTTTCTTCACCTGTTAAATCCTCACAATAATAGTACCTATCCCATAGTTCTTGGTACAAATTAAAGGAGCATTTAGTTTGTGCTCAATAAATGATTTATCCTTTTAATTTCACATGTTTTTCAATGAACTTTCACAACAGTCCTATGAAACAAGTATTAATAACTCCAATTATATAGAAATTGAAGCTCAAAGAGGTTCAGTGTCTTTGCCCGAAGTAACACAACTGGTAAATGTCAGATCTGGAATTGAGTTCAAATCTCACGTCTGCAGGATTTCAAAGCCCATCTACATTGCCTTAATTATTACACAAATCTCTGTAATAGTCTTCAGAGATTACTGAAGTACAGAGAGTTATTTTTCCTTAATTTAAATGACATCCTTGTCATTCCTTGTCCTCTTTACATTGGATTTTCATGCCTTCAACCTGGCAATCTATCAGTTCCTGTTACTATCCATGAGCTGCAACCATGTTTGAACAGAGAAAGCCAGTTTACTGTAGACAAGTGACACCAGAAATTCTACATTTGAAGACTCATTTTATTAGCTTAAGTTTTTTTAATCTGAAACCAGAGTTTAGAGACCTAAATTCAAAGCCCTGTTTTAGTATCTGAGTCTTGGTTTCATCATTCATACATTTGAGATATCATCTACTTTACAGAGTTGTGTGGTGATTAAATGACATAGGGTATATAAAAGTGTTTTTTAAGGTATAAAATGCTAAATAAATATCAGACATGTTATTAATACTACAGTTGATAATAAAACATTTTATCCGTTCCTTAAATCTTAGTATGAACAGGTTTCAGATCCTATACTAAGAGTAGCTTTGGAAGTAGAGCCTGGGTGCTGAACGTGTTAGTCAGGGAAAAGGAAAGTAAGCTCTGCAGTAAAGAAAATGCAAGGAAGAGGAAGTCTGAAGACATCAGAAAACAGGAAATCCTTCATAGTTCTGCCTATGGCTCTAGCGGTGCCTATTTCCCTATATATAAAACACAAATACTCAATTACACAGGGTTAAGATAGTAAGGTCCTCTCCAGCACCCTCACACAAATTTAACTAAACTACAGATAATTTTTAAAAATGTGCAAGTTCAGAAACAATTTATAGTATATATTAAAACATCCATTTCAACAGGTGAACTTTGTGCATTTGCAAATGAAGAAATTAACACCAATAAATTGCTTTGGATACGGTATTGTCACATGTGTGCTATATTAATTTACTGCACTAATTAACTTACTGTCTCACACCAAATCAACATGCCCTCTCTAGGATGAACTCATATTAACATGGATTATATATGACCTGCCTTAACTCTTTATAAAAATATTCCTCAACATATAGACAGGCATTTCCAAGAAATTGTCTATGGTACAAAAATTTCCGTTATGTGAACTATTGTTCCAGTATGTGTGATACCATTTAATTTTATCATGTCTAATTTTAGTGCTATCAGTCCTATGTTTGGAACCTCTCTTTTTTACTTATATTTTTTGTTTGCAAGAAGTAAAGACGTACAGAACCTACTACCTATATCAAGGGTGGTATAGTAGAAAAACAGAGAGCTCACAGAATTGAAAAATAAGATATGCTGTCTATGAGCCAAGTCTCATGAGAACATAAAAGGGACTAGAGATAGGATGCTTTTTCTCTTAGAAATCAAGGAGTTTCTTTGATCTCTGCTTCTCTTTTTCATGGCTTCTCCACTTTGTTCTGCACCTATGTTCCATTCTTCTCTTCTTCCAACTTACTTATCCAAGTTATAGCTCAGTATGGCTACCTCCGCTGAATCTGTATGACCTCTCATCTCAAGTGCCTGTGACAAACTAACTGCAAAGTCTTAGTTCAAATTCTTTGAAAATCTGATTTGTTCAACCCATTCTAATTGATTAATTTTCCTTGGGAAAGTTTGTTCCATATCCAACCAGTTATGGTCAGGAGAAAATGTGCTACAAACCATGATCTTCAACAAAGGTTTGTTCACTTATAAGACAGTATGAGAAACTTCCAATTTCAAAAATCAGGGTAAATTTAGAACTTCTTTCTTTACCTCTTACAAGTTGCTTAAAAGAAACAAGAAAAATAAGAAATAGAAATGCATATCGATATTCAACAAAAATCAAAGGCAACTAAAATCACAAATCAAAAGATAGATTAAATCATTATTAATAGCATTAAGGATCATATAGGAGTTTATAACAATGAATACATGGTGCTGTTGATCTCAGAAAACCAAGATATTCAGGATTAAAGGCTCTTCTTTTCAGCTAAAACCTAAAATCCCTTATTTCCAACAATGGAAAGGCTGAACAGACTGGCATTATGAGTTTTCAAGGAAGCAATTTGGTTTTGAGAACAAAAAGACAGTTCTAGGAAAGGAAACACATAAACAAGGCACATTTGCAGGAATTTATCTGTCGGTGAACATTAAAGGAAAAAAGAAACAGAATTAATAGCCCCACAGCTTTGTCTCCCCTTTTTTTGGAAAAACATCAAGGCCAAAATAACCCAAATACAAATCCTTAGGCAACAGAGAAAGTTCCTATTAGCCTACAATCCAGCTTTGGCATATTCCCTACATAAAAATCCTGCAAGGAGCTGTTCTAGGAAGAAGTTCATTTATACCAAGATGAACAGTCAAAAAGGATACAGCACAGGATATTTACAAAGACAGTACATGAGAAAAATAATAGAGGGGGAAAAAAACAAAAAAGTTACTCATGAGAAAAATGTTTCCCTGGGGCAAATAAAAATTATAACCAAATGTGGTAATAATAAACATGGCTATAATCATAGATATGCTTAAATAACAATAAAGGAAATAGAGTACAAGTTTAAGAAAAAGACACCAAGATGAAAGGGAAATAAAATTAAAAATATGACTGATGTCATTTGTGCCTAGGATCAAATATACAATTTAAAGCTGGTAAATTAAGTATGAGTTATAAACATATGCATATATGGCATCAGAGAAAGAAAGAAAGGGGATGGCAAAAAATAGATTAATCTCATTGATCAAAGTTACAAATCAACAGAAACTGTCTAAAATACAGGATTGAAAGAATTATATCAAAGTGCGGTTTTAAAGAAACTAATATAACAAAAAGAAATATCTTTCAAATTAACAAAATAAGCACACCCTCAAAATAAAGAAAATGCAGATCTGATAATAAAAGAGCATCTCAAAAATTAAGGCTAAGATATGTAAATTACAAAAAATAAAAGACACATTCTAAACACATTTTCCATAATTATAAATGCAAAAGACTGTTTATCTATTAAAAGTATTTTCAGAAAAAATCAGGAAAGATAAAAATTTTTGCTATACATAATACATTTCAGAAACAGTGATTGGAAATGTCAGGAAATAAAAGCTTATGCAAGGTAAATGCAAATAATTTATTTTTTAATTTTTAATTTTTAATTAATTTTATTTATTTAATTTTATTTATATTTATATTTATTTTTTAATTTTTTATTATGTTAGTCACCATATGCTACATCATTAGTTGTTTAATGTAGTGTTCCATGATTCCTTGTTTGCATATAACACCCAGTGCTCCTCCATTCAATACGTGCCCTCCTTAATACCCATCACCAGGCTAACTCATCCCCCTACCCCCTCCCCTCTAAAACCCCCAGTTTGTTTCTCAAAGCCCATAGTCTCTCATGGTGCATCTCCCCCACTATTTTCCCCCTTCATTCTTCCCTTTCTACTATCTTCTTTTTTTTTTTTAACATATAATGTATTATTTGTTTCAGAGGTACAAGTCTGTGATTCAACAGTCTTACACAATTCACAGAGCTCACCATAGCACATACCCTCCCCAATGTCCATCATCCGGCCACCCCATTCCCTCCCACCCCCCACCACTCCAGCAAACTTCAGTTTGTTTCTGAGAATAAGAATTCCTCATATCAGTGAGATCATGATACTTGTCTTTCTCTGATTGATGTAGTTCCCTTAGCATACTACCCCCTAGTTCTATTCCCGTCATTGCAAATGGCAAGATTTTGTGATTTTTGATGGCTACATAATATTCCTGTGTGTGTGTGTGTGTGTGTGTGTGTGTGTGTGTGTGTGTGTACCACATCTTCCTTATCCATTCATCTATTGATGGACATCTTGGCTCTTTCCATAGTTTGGTTATTGTGGACATTGCTGCTATAAACATTGGGGTGCACGTACCCCTTCGGACCACTACAATTGTATCTTTGGGGTAAATACCCAGTAGTGCAATTGCTGGGTCATAGGGTAGCTCTATTTTCAACGTTTTGAGGAACCTCCATACTGTTTTCCAGAGTGGCTGCACCAGCTTGCATTCCCACCAACAGTGTGGGAGGGTTCCCCTTTCTCCACATCCCCGCCAACATCTGTCATTTCCTGATTTAATTTTAGCCATTCTGACTGGTGTGAGGTGGTATCTCATTGAGGTTTTGATTTGGATTTCCCTGATGCTGAGTAATATTGAGCACTTTTTCATGTGTCTGTTGGCCATTTGGATGTCTTCTCTGGAAAAATGTCTGTTCATGTCTTCTGCCCATTTCTTGATTGGATCATTTGTTCTTTGGGTGTTGAGTTTGATAAGTTCTTTCTACATTTTGGATACTAGCCCTTTATCTGATATGTCATTTAAAAATATCTTCTCCCATTCTGTCAGTTGTCTTTTGGTTTTCTTCACTGTTTCCTTTGCTGTGCAAAACCTTTTTATCTTGATGAAATCCTAATAGTTCATTTTTGCCCTTGCTTCCCTTGCCTTTGGCGATGTTTCTAGGAAGAAATTGCTGCGGCTGAGGTCGAAGAGGTTGCTGCCTGTGTTCTCCTTCAGGATTTTGATGGACTGCTGTCTCACATTTAGGTCTTTCATATATTTTGAGTCTATTTTTGTGTGTGGTGTAAGGAAATGTTCCAGTTTCATTCTTCTGCAGGTGGCTGTGCAATTTTCCCCACACCATTTGTTGAAGAGACTGTCTTTTTTCCATTGGACATTCTTTCCTGCTTTGTCAAGATTTGTTGACCATAGAGTTGAGAGTCCATTTCTGGGCTCTCTATTCTGTTCCATTGATCTATGTGTCTGTTTTTGTGCCAGTACCGTACTGTCTTGATGATGACAGCTTTGTAATAGAGCTGGAAGTCCGGAATTGTGATGCCACCAGCTTTGCTTTTCTTTTTCAACATTCCTCTGCTATTCAGGGTCTTTTCTGATTACATGAAAATTTTAGGATTATTTGTTCCATTTCTTAGAAAAAAATTGATGGTATTTTGATAGGGATTGCATTAAATGTGTAGATTGCTCTAGGTAGCACTGACATCTTTACAATATTTGTTCTTCCAATCCATGAGCATTTTTCCATTTCTTTGTTTCTTCCTCAATTTCTTTCATGAGTATTTTATAGTTTTCTGAGTACAAATTATTTGCCCTTGTGATCCAGTAGTTTTTATCTCTCTTTTTCTCAGCTTCTTTATTCTCCATCATTTGGTCTTCTACATCACTAATTCTCTCTTCTGCCTCATTTATCCTAGCAGTTAGAGCCTCCTTTTTTTTTAAACATCACAAATATGATTTTTTATTTGTCACCATTAAATTGAGCCTCTATTTTTGATTGCACCTCATTAATAGCTTTTTGATTTTGACTTGGTTAGATTTTAGTTCTTTTATTTCTCCAGAAAGGGATTCTCTAGTATCTTCCATGCTTTTTTCAAGCCAAACTAGTATCTTTATAACTGTCATTCTGAACTCTAGTTCCAACATCTTACTAATGTCCATATTGATTAGGTCCCTGGCAGTCGGTACTGCCTCTTGTTCTTTTTTTTTTGAGGTGAGTTTTTCCATCTTGTCATTTTGTCCAGAGGAGAATAGATGAATGACAGAACAAAATGCTAACAGGGTAACAATGACCCCAGAAAAATATACACTAAACAAATCAGAAGAGACCCGAAACCAGGGGGAAAGGGAAAGGGAAAGAAAGAAAAAGAAAGAAAGAAAGAAGGGAAAGAAGGAAAGAAAGAAAGAAAGAAAGAAAGAAAGAAAGAAAGAAAGAAAGAAAGAAAGAAAGAAAGAAAGAAAGAAAGAAAGAAAGAAAGAAAGAAAGAAAAGAAAGAGAAGAATATGACCAAATATGATCAGGCTGGTGAATAGATCAGTGATGCACACTAGATTTTGGGTGTATTTTCCTCTGTGAGAAGACACTGCCTCCCAAAATTTTAAAGAAAGAAAAACTTATATATGTACAAAAATAGGGGTGAGTATGATGAAGGGATGGAATATGACTGTAAAGATGAAAATTATAAAAGTTTTTATAAAAGGAATTGATAAGAAGTTGGTTGAAAAAAAGAAAGAAGAGAAATTTAAAAAAAAAGGGAGAGAATGTGGTCAGGCAGGAGACTAGAACAAAGCCATACACTAGAGACTTAGGGTATATTTTGGTCTGTTAGAAGAAACTGTATCTTAAAATTTTGAAGAGAGAACGACTTATATATATATACCAAAAATAAGGTTAACTACAGTGAAGGGATAGAATATGACTCTAAAACTGAAAAATAAAAAAGATTTTTAAAAAAGGGATTGATAAAATATTGGTTGAAAAAGGGAAAAAGAAAAATTCAAAAAAATAGAAAAAGAAAAAATAAAGAAAAATTTAAAAATTAACTTTGAAAGACTAAAGAATCATGGGGAAAAAAGCCATGAATTCCATTTGCTGTATTCCCCTAGTGCTGGAGTTCTGCTGTTCTTATTGATCAGTAAACTTAGCCTTGGCTGGATGTTCTTGCTGATCTTCTGGAGGAGGGGCCTGTTGCACTGACTCTCAAATGTCTTTGCCCCAGACGGAATTGCCCCGCCCTTGCTGGGGGGCAGGCTAAGTAATCTGCTCGGGTTGGCTCTCCATAGCTTTTGTTTCCTGCAAGCTTTCCATACAGCTTTGGAGGACGAGAGTGAAAATGGCGGCCTCCCAATCTCTGTCCAGAGGAGCCGAGAACTCAGGGCCCCACTCCTCAGTGAGTCCCCAGAGAAAAGCAGTCAATCATTCCCGTCTCCCTGGTCTCCAGCCACACTCTGTGCTCACCCGGCCTGTGACCAAGCATTTCTATCTCTGGCACCCGACCCCATTTGGAGTCTCCAAAACCCAGCAGATTCCTGCAGTGCACTCCCCGGATCTGTGGCTTGTTGGGTCCCTGTGGGAAGAGCAGTGGCCCTACTGTGCCGCAGATCACAGTTTATGGCAACCCCAAGCTAAGAGCCGATCCTCGGCTCCATCTTCGCAGCTGGCTTCCCCGCTCCAGTACCTGTGAGCTCTGCTGTACTGAGGCACCCCCGGTCTTTCTGTGACCCCGAGGGTCCTGAGACTACACTGTCCCAGCGAGGGCTTCACCCTCCACCCCCCACCCCTCCCCCTGCTTAACCACTGGAGCGACGTCCCTCAGTGGAGCAGACTTCTAAAAGTTCCGATTTTTGTGCTCTGCTGCTCTATCACTTGCTGGGGGCAGCTGACGGAGACTCCCTCCCCCTGCCATCTATCTTCCTGAATATCACCTCGGATTCACTTCTCTGCATATCTTACCTTCCAGAAGTGGTCGCTTTTCTGTTCAGAGAGTTGTTGCTATTCTTTTCTTCGCTCTCTTGTTGAGTTTGTAGGTGTTCAGAATGGTTTGATCCCTATCTAGCTGAATTCCTGGGACCAGATGAAATTTAGGTCTCCTACTCCTCTGCCATCTTGCTCCTCCTCCTCAAATAATGCAAATAATTTAATATTAAACAAGATTTAAATCAGAGCAAAAAAAACTATAAATGAAATTTTAAAAGATTGTATTATTCTTAAAGAACACAGTTTGCAATGAATATAACTGTTAAGAATATTTGTATATCAAATAATATAGTATCAACATACATAAAGCAAAAGCTACAAATATACAAGGAAAAAGTTCAGAGCAATATATTAATAAGAGCAAGCTTCAATTTACCTTTCTTAGTCCATGATAGATCAAATGGACAATCTTCTTTGATAAAAAATAACAATTACCTAGGTAGATTTAAATAATATATATTGTCTTCTGTATTCTGATAAACAGGGCTGATTTATGAGGCCAACATTATCCTGATACTAAAATCAAACAAGGACATCACAAGAAAAGAAAACTACAGGCCAAAATTTCTGATAAACATAAATGGAAAAATCCTCAATAAAATATTAGCAAATTAAATTTAATTGTATATTAAAAGGATCATACATCATCAAGTGGGATTTATTCCAAGGATGTAAGAATATTTCAATATCCTCAAATCAATCAATGTGATATGCCACATTAACAAAATAGAGGATAAAAATCATATAATCATCTTGGGGCGCCTGGTGGCTCCGCTGAGCATGTAACTCTTGATTTTGGCTCAGGTCATGATCTCAGGGTTGTGAACTCGGCTCCGTGCTCAGTGGGGAGTCAGCTTGTCCCTCTGCCTCCCACCTCTGCCCCTCCCTTCCCCACCTTCCCGGCCTGTTCTCTCTAAAATGAATAAAACCTTTATTAAAAAATGATATGATCATCTCAATATATGTAGAAAAAGCTTTTGACAAAACTCACCATCCATTTATGTTTTTTAAAAAAAGCTCAGGGCACCTGGGTGGATCAGACGTTTAAGCGTCTGCCTTCCGCTCAGGTCATGATCCCGGGGTCCTGGGATTGAGCCCCACACCAGGCTTCCTGCTGAGCGGGGAGACTGCTTCTCTCTCTCCCTCTGCCTGCTGCTCCCCCTGCTTGTACTCTCTCTCTCTCTCTCTGTCAAATAAAAAATAAAAAGTCTTTAAAAAAATAAAATTAAAAAATAAGCTCAACAAAGTGAGTATAAAGAAAACATACCTAAAATAATAAAGGCCATACATGACAAGCTTATGGATAACAGCATACCCAACACTGAAAAGCTGAAAGCTTTTTCTCAAAATCAGGAACAAAACAAGAAAGCTTATTCTCACCACTTTTTGTTTGTTTGTTTGTTTCAAGTGAGGGCCCGTATTGCATGGAGCACTGGGTGTTATACACAAACAATAAATCATGGAACACTACATCAAAAACTAATGATGTGCTATATGGTGACTAACATAATAAAAATAATTTTTTAAATAATAATGCTACAATAAAAAAACAAATTCTCGTTATTTAACATATAGTGTAATATTTGTTTCAGCAGTAGAATTTAGTGATTCATCACTTGCATATAACACCCAGGGCTCATCACAACAAGTACCTTTCTTAATACCCATCACCCATTTAGCTCATCCCCCACCCACCTCCCCTCACCACTTTTATTCACCATAGTTCTGAAAATTCTGGCTGGACAAATTAAACAATAAAAAGAAATGAGACATCCAAACGAGAACTAAAGAAGTAAAGACTGCCACTATTTGCAGATGATATGATATTATATATAAAAAGTCCCAAAGACTCCATCAAAATGTTGTCAGAACAAAAAACTAATTTAGTAAAGTTGCAGGACACAAAATCAATATGCAAAAATCAGTTGCATTTCTGTATACTACTAACAAACTATCAGAATGAGAAATTTAAAAATATATATATCCCACTTACAACTGCAACAAAAAGAGTAAAATACTTAGGAGTAAATCTAACCAAGGATGTGAAAGACCTATACATTAATAAAGACCTATACATTAATTGACAATTAATGAAAAAAAATTGAGAAAGACATAAATGAATGGAAAGATATTCCATACTCATGGATTGGAAGAATTAATATTGTTAAAATGTTCAACTACCCAAAGCAATCTATAGATTCTTTCCATTAGAATGAATACTTGTAACTAAGATAATGTTATATGTCAATTATATCTCAATAAAAAAATAAAATGAAATAACAATAGTCATCATGTGCTAACATGAAGAAAATTTAAAAAATAAACAGCAACTTATATTCCAAAAAAAATATTTGCTGAGAACAGTATCATTATTTTACATTTTTGCAAAATTTCTTTAATATTGGCTTAATATAAGATAGCTAAAACCTCATATTTGCTTCTGCATTCAATCTGTTACATGTCACATAGCCTCAGGAAAATTCATATATATACCCATAAAAGAAAAAAAAATGAAAAAGAAAAACAGCATATTAGTAGTATCATGAATATAGTTTTGACCTGACAAACTACTTAAAAGGGACACCAGAGGTCTCAAGACCACACCCACAGAACCACTCTTAGAATTTCTCTCTTTGCCACATCCAATCTCACCATAATCATTCCAGAGAGTTCAAGACTTAGCAGAGTCATTTCTGCTGTATGACTCTCTCCATATGTCCACAGATGACTAGTTGAGTGGTAGAGAAGGAACCCAAGAAGACTCAAACCAACTTTCTCCCTAATGAAGTTATAATTAAGATAGAAAGATAATTAGTCCTTTGTCTGGCTGGATGTGTAATATATAAACATAAGACTGTGTGGCAGCAATTTTCAGCACATCATGATTGTACGGGGGGAAAAAAGTCACTCTGAAGAGAGAAAACAATAAGGCAAAGGATTGAGTGAAGTAGAAGCCAGAATCAGATAATTTAGTAATGCTGATCATTTGGCATCACCTGGTCCAGGCCTCTTATGGCCTTCCTGCTTTTTGCTGTAATCAACACCTTGGCATTTCAATAATAATGTTCCATTCTCTGTTGGTCTCCTCACATTGGTTTCTGACACCAAGCAGAAACTTAATACTTAATGGTTTATTTAATGAATTAAATGGCATCTCTTCTAAAAATGGTATGTAGGAATTTATTTTTATGGTTAACAGGGATCTTTCAAAATGTTTTCTAAATATAACTGGTATTTGTTGAATGTAACTTTACTTGCCTTCAACTGTGCAGGTTCTTCACAAACATTATCATTTAATTCCCACAACAATCCAACAATGAAAATAATGATCTTCACTTTACAGATATGGGAGATAAAGTTCAGGAATATTGCTTGAGACTGCATGGGTTGCAAATCACAGAGATGGAATTTGAACCTGTATATTTAACTTCAAAGTCCTTACTTTCTCCTGCAAACCATGTCAAATTCGTGGTTTGTATAAATTAAATATTAAACTCAGTTGAAGAAATTCAAACAAATAAAAAGAAAGCACACAAAATCTCAAGTAAATAACAATCTACATAGCCATCTTTTTTTTAAGATTTTATCTATTTATTTGTCAGAGAGAGAGAGAGCACAAGCAGGGGGAGTGGCAGGCAGAGGGAGAAGCAGGCTCCCCACGGAGCAAAGAGTCCTATGTGGGACTCCATCCCAGGACCCTGGGAGCATGACCTGAGCCAAAGGCAGATGATTAACTGACCGAGCTACCCAGGCGTCCCCATGCCCATCTTTTCAACCATTCTGTCTCCTTGCACAGAGTGTGAATAATGCCAAGCATTCAATAAATATTCTTTTTATTTACAAATACAGGAAGTGAATTTGACTTATTTCTGAGAAATCATAAATGTGATCAGGTAAAAAGGAAGAATACTGAAATTTGTAGACAACTTTTTCCATTGGGCAAGCTTTTGCTCCCCTCATCAAATAATATAAATGATCATAATAAAATTCCTTCATTCTTCATTAACATTTATATCTAAATGTATTCCCTGATCATAGCTCTTGAGAAGAAAAACATGAAATACTGTTCAGATTCTATTAAAATTTGTTGAAAATATTTTATATCAAGTAATATACTAGAAAATTTACATACATCATTTCATTTGATCCTCATTACAAAGGAGGAGAGTCAAGTGTATAGATAATAGGTAAATGTCCTTGGATTACCATGTCAATAACTATAAATCCAAAATTGGAGCCCAGCTCTTCTACATTCTGTGTGATTTTCATCACAGCCATGGCTTCCAGAGTGGGGTCTATGCACCCACGAAGTATACAAGATCATCTAGTAGCCTGAAAAGAAATTATTAAAAGTTCTATTTTTATGTATTATAAATAAAAATTTATAGTATAAATTTTGTTATATATTATATTTATAATTTTATTTCTTATTTTTGCTTTATGACTTATAAAGTATATGAGTGTAATAGAACAAGTATATAAATTATACATGAATATATATTCATTGAGGAATACAAGCAAAAATATATTGTTGATGGGGGTCATAGTCAAAAACTACACTATAAGCACACTGCCTTTCTATGACATGTCATTCTATTCAAAACACACAATATACACACATCCACACCCAGAATTAAAGAAAGAAACATTATAAGGTCTTTGTCTATACCCAGCAGATGCTAAAACTTGACATAGACTGACTTTGTTCTGCCCCTCATAGGTGTAAGCTAGGAAATCCTCCACCTGGAGGCCCTAACTCTAGACCTTTCTTCTGGGAGCTTTCAATCATAAGCACCTATAATCCAGGTTAACCATACCTTCATCAACTTAGGTTTCTAGCTTCTCCATTAATACGTCAAAAATGGTTCAAAAAGGGCTGGCTGAGACTCCAATAAACATGATATATGATATCAGAATAAAAGAAATTTTAAAGAAATAGAAGAACAATTATTTCAGATATTTTAGATGTCTTTCCAAGTCTTCCCTATCAAACTAATTTGAAACAGATTCTGAAATTAAATTAAAAAGTATTGAGAATCAGTAGATTTTCAGAACCTTTTAAAAATATTCCAGCATAAATATAGCAGCTGATTAAAGCCAGTTCCTTAAGCCCTGCTTGTTAAAAACAAAAATGGCCAGTTACAAAGCAGAACTCAAGTAAATGATAAGAAATCAATTTAAAGGAAGTAAAACAGGCAGCAGAACATTATCAGAAAAAAAAATTAAAGAGATATGAAGGAAAAAGTCATATCTTATATCAGTTCAAACTGAATAGCCTATTCATAATAGCAAACTCTTCCAAGGCTAAGAAAGGAAAGCACTGTTGAGGGGAATTCTCTCCGTTTAAGCCCCCCTAAAATATAAGACCACAATTAATGCTGGTAGTATAAACAGGTAAGACATTGGAAAAGTTAAGAATAAAGCCCAGTAGGCCAATCTGGGGATCCAACAATGCCAAACCTCCAAAAATCTAATTATCACTTTATTATATTCACTGCTATCACAAGGCAATAAAAATAAAGCCAGCAGGGCTTGCTTTGTCAGCATATATACTAAAACTGAAACGATACAAAAACGATTACTGTAACCTTCATGCAAGGATGACATAGAAATTCTTAAAATGTTTCATATTTTTCTTATTTTTTTCAAAAGGAATTCAAGAAGGATGAACCAGGAACTAATGGATTAATTACATACAGGGGCTAAGTGGGAACAGAATGGAAGGGATTGTGGAGAGGGTGATGACTCTTTTCTGAATATATATTTATATGTAGTTTTGACATTGACTGAATCATGTTGTTTTATGTACTCAAAAAAAATAAAATTTAAAGCAGAAGGAAAATAAAATCTCAAGTAACAGAAACATTATAATGTAACTATATCCCAAATTAAAGAAAAAAGCATAACTACATTGAAGGGGAAAAAACAGAACCAACCTGAATAACTTTGGAACACAATACTTTGACTATATACCCTGAGTCTGAAGCCAAAAAACAAAAACAAAAACAAAAACAAACTATAAACAAATAATAGAACTCTAGTTAGATGGTGTATTTTTGATGGTAGTATGAGTTTACAATTCTGAAACTACCCTTCATGTATTATAGGACTAAGCAAATGATTAAATATTTAGAGGATTAAATAAGCTAGATTTCTTACTACTGGAGAAGGGAGTTACAAATATGGAGAAAGGAAGGCTAGGATGAATTCCGTGGTGCTGAATTGCAATGAGAGTAGTTAGTATAAATTCATGAGTTTAAATGGATGGATGAATGGATGATAGATGAAGATGATAGATAGATGATTGATAGATATAGATAGATGATAGGCAGATGATGATGATTGATAGATGATAGATAGATAGATAGATAGATGATAGATAGATAAAGAAAAGTGGATATAGCTATATTTATATTTTTTAGCCCTGCCTGTTGAGAGCCCAGAAGGAAAGACACCAGCAGCAATGAACACATTCTAAATCCTGATCTTGGTTTTTAATATACCATCTCCCATTAAAAGGAACTGGCCTCATTGGAGATATAGCTGACTCTTTGTGTTGAGGCAGGAAAAGTAAAAAGTGAACCTGGAACATCTTGTAGTTCCAGAAAGTAAAACTGTACTAAAAAAAATGATGGAGGTAAGCCAAAAAGGACATAGGTGCCAGTTTGAAGGGTTTCCACTCACTAAGTATGAAATAAATTGAGTATTCAAATAATGGTAGTAACAGAATAGTCATAGGATAAAAAGAAATCTATGAATCTATACTTCCATAAAAAACAAATGAATAGGTAAATTAACGGGAGAAGGAAAAATGTTTCCTTATATTACAACTAGTAAATGGAGGAAAATAACAGTTACAAATTACCATTTGGCAATTATAGCTTGTCTAAATATAGCCAATTGTCCTTCAGAAAGCCTAATGAGGATAAACATCAAATTAGTGGCACCCAGATGGATAGGATAACAAGAGCTACTTGTTTAGCAGATAAATCAGCAAGAGCATTGCTGTGTGGTACAAGAGCATCGCTTCTGTGGTGATCTCAGAAATATGGGCTTATACTTCCATAACTGATACTTCTTCAGAACTTAATAACTTCTAATATGACATTGATCCCTTTGTCATTTTTTTTATCAGATTACCTGAATGTCTCAAATTCCCTTTGGTTCCATAGCACCCCAAAATCATAAATCATGTGTCTACTATATGGTAAGTGTTTACCATTTTCCTTTTGCCAGTATGCAGGCTCAACTCAAAATTATTAGTTTTGCCAGTTGGGAAAATAGAGCATTAGGCAATGGAGTTGATATGATGGCTGCACATTTCATGATGAATACTTTTCCTGCACAGGAAATATCTGCCATTTTCAAGAAAAAGCCATTTATATATAACACTGAATCAGAATTCATTAAAGGAGCATTTGTAAGGGCAGTTCTGGACATACCTCCTGAGTTAGCTAAACAGTTATGTAATATTTCCTTTTATCTGGAAGGATTAAGATTTACACAATGTTAAATTGTGATATGAGAAGCAAAAAGTAGTATGACTTTGTAAGCAGTAGAATAAATGACAGAGAAATGATGAAAGTTGCCTAGAAGTAACAGAGACGGCACAGTATCATGGCTGAAATTACAAAGGAGATTGTAAATGCCATATGGGCATAGCCAAAGAGTCATTTGCTACCATGGTAATGGAGATCACTAAACTTTAAAGCATTTACTGGCCTTACAAGGGCTATCTGTTCTCTGGCTAATATATTCTGCTGTTTCTGGTTAATGCTTCAAGGCAAAAAGGGGGAGGAAATCTCTTTAAAAAGTTGATTGGGTTTCAAAGAATAAACAAATTAAGTCTGAGTTTTTATTTATTTAGCTTTGGCTAAGTCATATTTGAAGCTGATTTACATGAAATTTTCTGAACTCTAATAATGGGATTTTATTTTTTCCATAATAATTATTTTTGCTTTAAGGAATTAGCAGGGTGCTTTCATGCTACCACACAGCTGTTATCTAGAAAGGACATTGAACTGATGATTCTGTGCCAAAAAGAGATAGAACACTTTATGGTCAGCTCTTCTCTGGAGAAGCAGAATGATGAAAAAGAGGGACAATAAATCCTGACCTGACCACCCAGCCTGCTGACAGTAGTACAGACCTAATTGTTACTAAAGCAACTACTCAAGGTACCATGGTCCTGAAATGGGCAACTCACACAACAACCACAACAAAACACTGTAGTATGGAAATGAGTACTTCTTGTACACAATAAAAATTCACTTTCTAGAAAATCCCAAAACAGGCAGCTCAATACTTATGTAGGGCCTAACTAACCTGATCATCCCAAATAGCACAGCAAATAGCACAGATATTTTGATTTCCTGACATGGGATAGGTGCTGTATCTCTCCCCCAAGCCTTAACCCTAGAGCTGAGCTTTTGCATTGGATTAGATTCCAATTGGATTAACTCTCCATTTGGTCCAAGAATCTTTAATTTTGTTCTTTAACATAATAAAGAAAATAGCTTTGTAGAAGCTAAAATCAAACTAAAAGAAACATTTGTAATATATATCAGCAAATCTGCAAGTTGTTGTGATTTCTTTTTTATTGTAAATAAATATATATTTTTGTCCTCAATTTTATGTTCATAATTTTTAATTATTTTTCTTAGAGGTACTCTCTAAAACTGAATAAACTGCAGGTCTCAGAAAACCTGGAGCAGTTGGCTATAATTCTGGTACATCTGAAAGTGATGGTTTGATGGGGTGCCTGGGTGGCTCAGATGGTTAAGCATCTGCCTCCAGCTCGGGTCATAATCCCAGGGTCCTGGGATCGAGTCCCACAGTGGCTCCTAGCTCAGCGGGGAGTCTTCTTCTCCTCTCCCTCTGCCTCTCCCTCTGCTCATGCTCTCTCTCTCTTTGCTCAAATGAATAAATAAAATCTTTATTAAAAAAAAAGAAAGTGATGGTTTGACATTGGTTTCCCATGGGTTCAAATATGGTGAGGATGTCTGGATTTATCAGTGAGAGCTTCCTCTGAGGACAACTTCTTAGAGCTGAATAGATAATATCTAGTCACATTCAATTGCTTCCACTTTATAGTCCTAGGAAACTTACCTGGACAAATTAATATGTATGCTTTCTTTTTTTAAAAGATTTATTTATTTATTTATTTATTTATTTATTTATTTATTTATTTTAGGGGGGGAAGAGAGAGAGAGGGCACATATGCATGCAAGCTTGTGAGAGTGGGGTGAGGGGTAGAGGGAGAGGGAGAGAGAGAGAGAATCCCTAGCAGACTCCCTGCTGAGAGTGGAGCCTGACACAGGACTTGATCCTAGAACAGCCATATCATGACCTGAGCTGAAATCAAGAGCTGGACTCTCAACTGACTGAGCCACCCAGGCACCCCTATGTCCTCTTTTTAAGAAAAAAAATGTATACCTTAGTGTGCAGCCCCTTTTCATCTTGGCTACCAGACCTTCTTATAAAATGTAACTCTAGTTTATCTCAAAGGTCTATTAATATTAATAGATTTTTATGCTACCTCTGTTTAACCTGAGTTATCTCATCTTATTTATATAATATTATAACCTATCAACCCATCTTCCTGAATGTTTGCAAAATTGAACTCCATAATAAATAAGCATTCCTCCAAACCCAAAATAGAAGAAAAGAGTCACTAACTGTTCAGTTTTTATTTGCAGGTCAATATGAGAGTTACTTTGATAATTACCTATAATTACCATACATCCATCTTTGATAAATACATCTTAATGCCTACTATACATCAATTACCAACAAGTGAAAGAATATTGTTCTAGCATTAGTCAAGAGATCAAGAGAACCTTTAGAAAGATATCCTTTTTAAAATCTATATCATCTATAGAACACAACTTGGTGAGATTTGAACTATAACTTAACATTTCAACACAGAAAAAAATCATCTTACATCCAAAAATCCTTTTTCTGAATCCTAGCTGTGCCACTTAGGAAAACCATTTGATACCTGTATGTCTCCAGCTCTCCACTTGTAAAATGGGATGACAGTTCTCTACCTACTAGTAAGATTTCTGTGAAATTGTGATGCTGAAATATCTGAACAAGGGCTGAGCCAAGAGTGTAGTAGAGTTGACAATACATGGTCCCTCCTTATAATCTAGTAGGAAAGACAGAAATGCGTAATGATAACCACCATGATGAAGGACTCTGCATAGTACAGTGGACTAATGTGTCTACATCTGCCTCTGGAATCTGTGAGGGTTAAAAGAAGTACCTTTGAGAGGAGACATGTAGTAAGAATTTAGCAGATCAAAAGGAAAGGCAGGGTATTCCAGGCAGAAGGAATCATTCTTGCAGAACATAGTGGTATGAAAATCTGTGACATGTTTGCAAAGTTATACATAGTTTGTAATTTGGGAAAGCATAAATGCAGAAAAGGTGAAGTAGAGCACAAATTAGGAAAGAAGAAGTAGAAGGTGATAGGAATGGATAGACAGACAAGGTGAGATCATAAAGAACCAACTTTGTACACCATGCAATAGTTTGGATCCCACCAGTTGGGCCATGAGACACCACTCAAAGTTCTGGAGGAAGAAAGGAATACAGATTTGCTTATTAGAAAGACCATTCTGACTCCAGAGAGGAGACTAAATTAAAGAAAGCAAGATTAGAATTAGGAAATGGAATAATTCCTCTTCCAGATTTCCTAGCAGGTCCGATGACCACCTATCCTCTCTCCATGTTTCAGGCAAAGTTTACTGCCAGATTCACCCCAACTCTTGCCTCCCAAGAACAGTACTGGCCTACTATTACTCTACCAGTGCTAGGTATCTTCAATTATACCTTTCATCCCACTACAACATTAGATTATAAGACAAACTAAACAAGTGTGACATAGGAAAAAGACATTGGTCTGATAAATTCACATATAATAATGATGGTATTAGTAGCTAACTTTTACTGAGTGTAGCTAGGTGTGATATACTATGCTAAGCATTTTACATGCACCATCTACTTAATCTAGAAATAAATGTACAATTATAGTAATGATTATTGTCATGATTTTACAAAGGAGGGGGAAAGATTAGGGAAATTTCAAATCTGTCCAAGCTCACACACACAGTAAATATCTAAATTCAACCTCAAACCCAGGGCACCTGACACCAATACTCATACCCACCATCCCATATATGGGGCACAGAAATGACAAGATGGACATTGCCCCAAGTATTTTGGTATTAAAGAAAACAAGTCTATATCTGTTTTTTGGTTGATAAAGCCTGAGTGTCAAGGTAACATGCATTTTCTTCATTTTCCACCATTAACTGTGTAATTAGAAAAAAATTAGCAAAAATTTATTCATTTGCTAACTATGTTTATTCAAAACAAACATACTAGAAAACTGTAGAGTATGCTACAATCTCAAAAATGCTTTCTTTTGGGGCATTTGGCTGGCTCAGTCGGTAGAGAGTGAGACTCTAGATCTCAGGGTTGTGAGTTCAAGCCCCACATTGAGTGTAGAGATTTTTTAAAAAACAACAACAAAAAATCTTTTAAAAAATGCTCTCTTTTGATAGTGTAAAACTGATCACTGAGTCATACTACCATGAAATTTTATCAACAAAAAAGACACTGGCTTAGCTAATGGAATGAATGAAAGGAAATGTGACTCAAAAAATCTAAAATTGTGAATACTTATGTTGATTTAGGAAAAGAATAAATGTTTCTTAGTATTTATTTATACCTCAATGGTTCCAAAATCAAGATCTTGGGATGTTTACAAAATTTTAGGCAAGAAGATAAAATCAATAAATGAGAAAAATGGGACAAAGAAGAGAGCATTTTTTCCAGCAGATTCTAATCCCTAGTTACCCCCTATTTAGTTTAATATGAAAGTGAAATTGCAGTCTCTAAGAATATACAAATAGTGGGCAGGATTCTAAGATGCTCACTCCACGATCCCCACTCTGGGAGTATATACCCTGTATAATCCTCTCCCTTTGATTATGGGCTAGACTGTGAATATGATGGATTTTATTCCTTTGATTAAGTGACCTATTATGATAAAAATGAAGGGATTTTTCATATTAATTAAGATCACAAATTAGTTCATTTTGTGTAAAAAAAAAGATTATTCTGTATTGAAATAGCAATGTGATGGGACAGAGGTAGCCACACTTGTGGTGAACATAGCATAATGTATAAACTTGTCAGATCAGTAAGTTGTACACCTGAAACTAATGTAACATTGTGTGAACTATACTCAAATTAAAAGGGAAGAAAGAAAAACAAAAAAGAGATTATCTTTGATGGGCCTGACCTAATCAGGTGAGCCCTTTTTAAGGGACTAAGACCTTCCAGAAGGAAGAGATTTAAAGCATGATAAACCCTCTTACTGGCTTTGAAGTGGAAAGCCTGGAAAGCCATGAGGTCCTACAAGAGCCACATAGCTAGTACCTGAGAGCATCCCTTAAGAACTGAGAATAGTTCCTGCCCAACAGCTAGTAAGAAACTGGGGACTTCAGTCCTACAGCTGAAAGGAACTGAGTTCAGCCAACAACAATGTGGGCATGGAAGAAGACTAGAGCCTCACAAGGAACCAACCTCAGCCTGACCAACACCTTGACTGCTGCCTTTCAAGAGCCTGAGCAAAATAACCCAGCCACCATGTGCCCAGACTTTTGACAAACAAAACTGTAAGATAATAGACAAAAATTATTTTAAGCCACTATGTTGTAGGAATTTGTTATATAGCAATAGAAAACTAATACACTAAGGCAGGGGTATAACCACCACCTGCTAAACACATGAAAAACACTGGCCTCTGACACCAGTACCCAACAAAACACAGAACCAGTTGCCCTCAGGTAATCCAGAGCAAACCATGCACACAGAAAAATATATATCTCTAAACAAATCTTACATAATCTGAGATTTGCACTTTCACCAATGCAATAAAAAGACAATGCCTCAAGATTGAAATGATATGAGTAAATAGCAGAGATGAAATATAAATCACTTCAACAGCTCTTATAGCAAATCTACCTCCTGCCACCGGAAGCATTACTCTTATTTCTTTCTTACTATGAACCTCAGATTTCTAAAGAATTAAATCTCTTTGTCTCTAGAACTAGGTAAAGACTAGAACTCAAGCCTGCCTATTCTCTTTCTCTTTAGTACTCAGACTTCATCCACTTGGACTTGTCACAAGTTTATAAGGACCTATTTTCCCTGCTTTTCTCATACTGCAATGTCTTAGTATTGAGAATGAGGAAATTGCATGGTCATTGGGTAACAGAGCCAGAAAAACTAGACCCTATTCAGCTTTCTATCCCTGGAGCCCATATCTTCCTATCAACCATGTTTTGTTTTGTTTTTTTAATGTTAAAAATCTATCAGTAAGAGGTGTTGAGAAATAGCATGTTTGTTCTACCCTCACTCTTTCTCTCCCCCAATACCACCTGTACCACACACACACACTTATTTAGATGATAATTTTGAGAAACAAGACTGAAGAAATGAAACTATTTTCTAGTGGTATAAGAAATAGACTTATAGTCTGAATTTGGCCAATACAAAAATGTTCCATAACTAAAAATTTAGAATAAGGTAGTCCTTCAGCTACAAGCAATCTATTTGCCATTTCAGAAGCTGAAATACTGAAACTCAGCAGATGGATTACAGATGTGAATTGCTGCTGGGAGCACATGCAGCAAAGAACATTTTGAAGCTATTTCATTCACTGAATAAGATCAATGCTGATCCCAGTGAAAACCAGGGTTATTAAAAGGTCTAGATTCCACAGGATAATTGGTTAGGAAACACAAAACTTATTCCTGAAATTATAGTAGTCCTCTAATTGTGAATTTGTTCATTAACAGATTACTATACATCTAAAAGAAGGATTGGAATCTGCATCTAAGGACAACCTGTAATTATCCTAGAATCACAAAGGTGAAAGTGGGTGCAACCAAAAAAGCCAAATTCCTTGGCATACTGTAAGAACATTATGGGGATGTGTATATACATAAATATAAACAGGAGGTTATATCTATTTGTTTTCCATAGGAAACACCATTTTTAGCAATGTAATGATGTGAAAAACCCAAATTATATAGAAAAACCAGATTTTAAAACAGGAAAACCAAAAAATAGGCTAAAAGTGCTGTTTTATTTTATTATGAGAATATGAATTTTGGAATGCCTAGTAGGAAAGATGTAAGAAAGAGGAAAGAACAAAAGGAAGGAGGAAAGGGAGGAAGGAAGAAAGGGAGAAAGGGAGGGAGCTAAAAGGGGGTTGGAGAAAGGAAAGAAGGGAAGAAATCAGGAAGGAAAGAGGAAATAAAGGAAGGAAGAAAAGGAGAACTGTCAGATGAAATTATTTTGCAACCCAAATCCGCTTCATTCATTCAACAAAGATGCATTATGAGATAGGCACTGCTTGTCACAAAGCAGCTGAGGACAAAATCCAGGGAGAATAAAAATATACACAAATAAATAATTACAATGCAATATGAAAAGGGTTATAATACAAGTTTGAGCATAGCTGTTAATTCTGCCTAGGGACTTAAGTTCACTTTCCACAGATGATATTTTATCTGGCCCTCAAAGGGCTAACTAAAACAGTATTTGCTAAGGTGAAGTGAAGGGGTCCAGATATAAACTTAATACCTAAGAAAAATTCCAACTTTCCTAATTCTTTCCCTCTTAATAGTCAACTAAGAGAAATTCCAACTTTCTTAATTCTTTCCCTCTTAATAGTCACCTAACACCACAGCCACCTCTGAAACTCATATGTCATATCTTGCCCCTACAAGTTGCCCTAGAGAATGACACATCTTTCTGGAAATGAACTCCTTGGAAGATGCTACAGGACAAGGTGGAAACCTACTGACCTATGTCACACTGAAAAGATAAAGAGGCTTTGAGCCTCCTTGAGCAAGACACAAGAATTTATTATTTTAGACAACTGGGACTATCTAAAGGAAGATATCAGGAAAGCCAAGTAGGTGTAAGTCTATAAGGTGAACTGACAATCTTCTGAAAATGGTGTTTGGTAAAGATACCACACAGCAAAGGTTACACACACACAAGCTACACATAATTTTTTTTTAATTCAATGAGAAGATTAGAGATCATAGAGAAAAAATAATTAGTGAATTAGGCTATAGATAAATAGAAATTATCCAAACTAAAGCATACAGAAAAAAATAAGACTGATGAAAAATAAACAGTTTCTAAAACTATAATTGGATTACATATATAAGGAGACCTACTCAGCATTTCTATTCAACATGATATAGGAAGTCTTAGCCAGTGGAGTAAGATGGGGATAAAAAGATATATAGCTTGCACAGGATTAAACACAACTCTATTTACAGATAACATGACTATATATGTCAAATGTTCATTTATATATTATCTATTGCTGCTTTTGTGCTACCGCAGTAGCACTGAGTAGTTCTGACAGAGAGCAAATGACCTGTATAGTCTAAAATATTTACTCTTTGACCCTATACAGAAAAAAAAAATACTACCTCTGATGTAGAAAATTTTGAAGAATCTATAAATAAGCTATTAGAACTAATAAGTGAATAAAGTAAAATAGCATGATGCAAGAGCAATATTTTAAAAATCTATTTTATTTCTACATAGTACCAACAATATGAAAATGAAATTTAAGAATATCGCCTATAATGAAACAAAAAATATAGTTTGGGGTAAATTTAAGAGAAAATGTGGAAGATCTGTACACTGAAAACCACAAAATATTGCTGAGAAATACTGCAGAAGACTTAAATAAATGGAGATATAGAACATCTTAATTTGAAAAAGTTGTCAATTAGCTCCAAATTGACCTATAGTTTCTTTTTTTTTCTTTTTGAGAGAGAGAGAAAGAGAGAGAGAAGGGGGGCACAGGCGGGGGGGGAGGAACAGAGGGAGAGGGAGAAGCAGACTCCCTGCCAATCAGAGAGCCTGACAATGTGGGGTTCAATCCCAGGACCCTGAGATGATGACCCGAGCCAAAAGCAGATGCTTAACCCAACTGAGCCACCCAGGCGCCCCTGATCTATAGTTTCAATGTAATCCCAGTCAAAATCTGAGCAGGATTTTTTGGTAGAAATTGATTAGATGGTTTTAAAATATAGAAAAGCAATTTTTTTGTGGAGTCTTTCAGGTTTTCTACATAGAGTATTATGTTGTCTGCAAATAGTGAAAAGTTGACTTCCTCCTTGCTGATTTGGATGCCTTTTATTTCGTTTTGTTGTCTGATTGCTGTGCCTAGGACTTCCAGTACTATCCTAAATATTAATGGTGAGAGTGGACATCCTTGTCTTTTTCCTGACCATAGAGAAAAGCCCTCAATTTTTCCCCATTGAGGATGATATTAGCTGTACGGTTTCCATATGTGGCCTTTATGATGTTGAAGTATGTTCTTTGTTGAGGATTTTACCCTAGAATAGCAAAAAAAAAATGCTTTTTTCACGTAGAACAAAGTTGGAAAACTTACACATCTGAGTTTAAGATTACTATAAACCTAGTAAATCAAGACAGTATGGTATTAGCATAAGAAAGACATTAGTATCATTGGAACAGAAAGGAGACTCCAGAAATAGATCCACACTCATATGGCCAATTGATATCTGACAATGTTACAGTAATCTGATGTGGAAAGATCAACTTTTCAAAAAAAATGGTAGTGGGATAACTGAATACTCCTACGGAAAAAAATAACTTTGACCTTTATCTTACGCCATTCATAAGAAATAATTCAAAAGCGATAGTAGACCTAAACATAAGAACTGAACTATAAAACTTCTAGAAGAAAATATGAAAGAAAATCTTTTTGATCTTGGATTAGACAAAAAATTCTTAGAGAAGACAAGAAACCACAAAACACAAGAGAAAAATGGTATGTTTGACTTAATCAAAATTAAAAACGTGTGCTCTTTAAAAGACACTGTTCTGAAAATGAAAAGACAAGCCACAGACTGAGAGAAAATATTTGCAAACTACATCAAAGAAAAGGACTTGATTCCAGAATAAAGAACTCAAACTCAAAAATAAGACAAATATTGAATTTAAAAAATGGGTCAAAAAAGATATAAAGAAAGTTGACAAGCACAAGATGTTCAACATCATGTCATTAAAAGAAATGCAAATTGAAACTATAATGAGAGCATTACACACACACTGGAATGGCTAAAATTTTTAAAAACTGAGCAAACTGGGCGCCTGGGTGGCTCAGTTGGTTAAGCGACTGCCTTCGGCTCAGGTCATGATCCTGGAGTCCCGGGATCGAGTCCGGCGTCGGGCTCCCTGCTCGGCAGGGAGTCTGCTTCTCCCTCTGACCTTCCCCCTCTCATGTACTCTCCCTCTCTCATTCTCTCTCTCTCAAATAAATAAATAAAATCTTAAAAAAAAAACTGAGCAAACTAAGAGTTGATGAGAATGTGGAATATATTAGTTTGCTAGGGTTGCCATAACAAAGCACTACAAACTACGTGGCTTAAACAACAGAAATTTACCGTCTCAC
This sequence comes from Eumetopias jubatus, assembly GCF_037043125.1. Lineage (NCBI taxonomy): Eukaryota > Metazoa > Chordata > Mammalia > Carnivora > Otariidae > Eumetopias > Eumetopias jubatus. The sequence goes on from NW_028274813.1 coordinate 52,153,524, forward strand.
AGTTCTGGAGGCTAGACCAGGGGTCTGAGATTAAGGTGTCAGTAGGGTTAATTGCTTCTCAGGGCCGTGAAAGAGTGTTCCATGCCTCTCCCCTAACTTCTGGTGGTTTGTTGTCAATCTTTCCTCAGAATATAGAAAGATCACCCCAATCTGTGTCTTTATCTTCGCATAACATTCTCCCTGTGTCCCTCTGTGTTCAAATTTCTTTTTTTTTTTTAAGGACACCAGTCATGTTGAACTAGGGCCCACCATAATGACCTCATCTTAACTAATACATCTACCACAACCCTACTGCTAAATAAGGTCACATTGTGTGCGTTAGAACTTCAACACATGAATCTTGAGAGAACACAATTCAACCCATAATATGGAGCGATGAAAAGTCTCATGCATTGCTTATGGAAATGAAAAGTGGTACAGTCACATCAGCAATTTCTTATAAAGTTAACTATATACTTAGTATATGACCTAGAAATTGCATTCTTAGGATCAGCACAAGAGACATAAAAACATATGTCCACACAAAGACTTGCATGCTAATGTTCATAACAGCATTATCACAATAGCCCAAATCTTGAAACAATCCAAATGTCCATGAACATCTAAATTATAAACAAAATATGGTATATTAATAATGATGAAATATTACTCAGCAATAAAAAGGAGTAAACGGATACTATAAACAACTTAAATGAATCTTCAAGAAGTGCTAAGTGAAAGAAGCCAAACAAAAGACTCCATGTTTTGTAATGTCATTTATTTGAAGCTCTAGAAAAGACAGAACTATAGTAACAGACAGCAGATCAATGGTCATCTGAAGCCAGAGATGGGGATGGAGAATGACTGCAAAGGGGCATGGGGAAACTTTCTGGGGTGATGTGGAGGTTCTAAATCTTGAGAGTGGTGACAGCTGCAGTATTATATACATTTGCCAAAACTCATCAAACTTAAAATGGCTATGTTCTATTGTGTGTGATTTTTATTTCAATATGTTTGTTTAAAAAACAGTACCACATTTGTGGCTCCTGGGTGGCTCAGTTAAATAAGCATCCAACTCTTAGTTTTGGCTCAGGTCATGATCTTAGGGTCATGAGATTAAGCCCTCAATCATGAGATTGAGCCCTGCATCAGGCTCTGTGCTGAGCGTGGAGTCTGCTTGAGTTTCTCTCTCCCTCTCGCTCTGCCCCTCCCTACCCCATGCTCTCTCTCTCAGATAAATAAATAAATCCTTAAAATAAATAAATAAAAATTAAAAATAATACCACATTCTAAAATATTCAGAATTATAAGATGCTTTTATTCTCCAGTAAACATGACAACACACACAAGTTATTTTACTTAGTACAAACATATATAAAACATGTGTCAAGCAGTGTATGGCAGTGGAACAAGAACAGGTTTTTTAATCCAGACACATCTAGGAACACAGCTCAGTTCTTCTATTCTGTTTTTGAGCTGACTACTCTCTGATCCTCAATTTCCTCATCTGTAAAACATACTTCATAGTATGGCCTTATAAGTCCCAGGAAAAGTTCTGTTACAAAGCACCTGATATTATCCTCTATGTAGTGACATAAATAGCATAAGGTTTCTTAGAAATACCTATACTGGAGTAATATTTTGTATAGTCAGCTTATTGGGTAATGATATAATTTATGATGACTATTCTTCAGAGATGCCATTGGAATCTGGATTGTTCTTTTTTTTTTAAGATTTTATTTATTTATTTGACAGAGAGACACACAGAGAGAGAGAGCACAAGCAGGGGGAGTGGGAGAGGGAGAAGCAGGCCTCCCGCTGAGCAGGGAGCCCCACACGGAGCTCGATCCCAGGACCCTGGGGTGATGACCTGAGCCGAAGTCAGATGCTTAACGACTGAGCCACCCAGGTGCCCCGGAATCTGGATTGTTCTTCAGTAATCACTTAGTTTATCTCTGTGGCAAACTTAAAGGTAAGTTTATAATTGCATCATTAGAGTTCCATTTGGCCACAAAAGAAATCCTCTCTGACAAATAGCCTTTAGCACATATGAGTACTTAAGAAGATAGAATACGATTACCTCTATATACTAAAGCCAATATTATTAATGATATGTTTCAATTGTATGTACTTTTCTGATGGAGAAAAAAATAATTTATACAATATTGGCATCTAACCAACAATTAACTGTATTATTAGCTCCAATTCTTCAGCTCTCCTTGCAGCCTTTGTCATCTGACTTTTGACCTCTTATCAAAAGGTGTAGTTTTTTCTTATTCTGTACACAAAAATAAACTCAAGATGGATTAAAGACCTAAATCAAGACCTGAAACCATAATTCTCCTAAAAGAAAACATAGGCAGTAATCTCTTGGACATTGGCCTTAGCAGCATTATTTATAGATATGTCTCCTCAGGCAAGGAAAATAAAAGCAAAAATAAACAACTGGGACAACATCAAAACAAAAAGCTTTTACATAGTAAAGGAAACCATGAACAAAACAAAAAGACAACCTACTGAAGGAGAATATATTTGCAAATGATATACCTAATAATATGCAAAATATATAAAGAATTTATACAACCCAACACCAAAAACACCAACAATCCAATTAAAAAATGGGCAGAGGACCTGAATAGACATTTTTCCAAAGAAGACATATGGATGGCCAACAGATTCATAAAAAGATACTCAGCATCACTAATCATCAGGGAAATGCAAATCAAAATGACAATGAGATATTACCTCCTAGCATTCAGATATGGCCAGTATCAAAAAGACATGAAATAACAATTATTGGTGAAGATGTGGAAAAAAGGAAACTCTTGTGTGCTGCTAGTGGGAATGTAAATTGGTGCAGCCACCATGGAAAACAGTATGGAGGTTCCTCAAAGAAATTGAAAATAGAACTGCCATATGATCCAGTAATTCCACTAATGGGTATTTACCCAAAGAGAATGAAAGCACTAATTCGAAAAGGTATTATGCACCCCTATGTTTATTGTAGCATTACTACAATGGCCAAGATATGGAAGCAATCCAAGTGTCCATCAATAGATGACTGGATAAAGAAGATATAGTATATATATATATATATATATATTTATATATGATGAAATATTACTCATCCATAAAAAAGAATGAAATCTTGCCATTTGTGACAGCATGGATTGACCTAGAGGGTATTATGTTAAGTGAAATAAGTGAGACAGAAAAATACAAATACCTTAGGACTTCACTTATATGTGGAATCTAAAAATGAAATAAATGAACAAATAAAAAACCAGACTCTTAAATACAGAGAACAAACTGGTGATTGCCAGACAGGAGGGGAGTATATCCCATCCCGCCCATAAAGTGTATCCCACAAAATAGGTGAAGGGGATTAAGAGGCATAAACTCATGGTTGTAAGGTAAACAAGTCATGCAGATGAAAAGTACAGCACAGGGAATACAGTCAATAATACTATAATAATACTGAATAGTGACAGATGGTTACAACATGTATCATGGTGAGCTCTGAGTAATATATAGAATTCTTAAATCACTATGTTGTATACTTGAAACTAATATAACATTGTATGTCAGCTATACCTTAATAATATTTTTTAAAAACTTAATATTTTTCTACCCTTTAGTTCTGAGCATGACTGTGTCATTTCCTTTGGCAAACGAGGTTATAAAAGACATTATATAAATGAGACTTGTAAAAACACTTGTTTGTGCTTTCGTGTCCCTGCCATAGTCATAAAAATATGCATCAGTCAACCTACAGATAGAAGAGAAACATATGATCAGAGTTGATCTCCACCTGTCATCCCCACCAGGCCAGTCTAGATCAGCCAAAGGCAGCTGACACCCCAGTGAGCAAGCCCAACCAAGACCAACAAAGCTGCCTAGCCAACCACCCCACACACTGTGGGCAATAAAAGCTTATTGCGTGCCACTGAGGTTTCATGAGTGTTTGTTACCTAAGATTACTGCAGTGGTAGATAAACTTTGAACAGTATTCTGGAAATAGTCTTTCACCCATTTCATCCATAAAGTGTATCCCATCTTAATTTTGTTTTGGGAAAAGAAAGGCAATTTTTTTAATAAGGAATAATAGGGGTGCCTGTGTGGCTCAGCCAGTTAAGCCTCCAAGTCTGGGTTTTGGCTCAGGTCCTGATTTCATGGGTCATGAGATCGAGCCCGCATCAGGCTCCCTGCTCAGCAGGAGTCTGCTTGGATAGTCTCTCCCTCCACCCCTTCGCCCACTAGCTCTCTCTCTATGTAAAATAAATAAATAAATAAATCTTCAAAAAAAAAAGGAATAATGGCCCACATTTATTAATAAACAAAGGTATGTGAAGTAAACGCTAAAGGACAAAATTAATATGCCATTTATAACAAAGTCAATTCTTACCTTTCAAAATTGTTTTATTTTTTCTTTAAACTTATAAGGTTGTTTAGTATACTTCAGATGGCCTTCAAAGCTGCCATCATTATGTTCTGATATTTATTCTTCCTGTGTATCTTACATTTTGAGGTTTATTCCATTTTAAAATAGATTTGAGGAGATTTTAAGTCTGTCGCAAATAAAGGTGGAACCATGGCCTAATTACTCAGCAAATGAGATACTAATTGTTACTGATAGAAGGCCCCCTGTTCTAAGATGTACAGACTCCCTTAGTAGAATATTAATATTTCCACACTCATTCTTGCAGTTCATTTCCCAGACCTGTTCTCTTTCTCACATATTCTCACAAAGTAGACCCATCTCCATTTTTCAAGAAAGTATATTATAAGGTTTTGTCACATACAAAATATTTAAACCCAAATTACACAGATGTTTGGGAGACAACAGGCATTAGAACCTAGAGTTGGATTTCCTATGCTTAAAATCCCAGCTCTGCCACTTACTAATTGTATGACCTTGGGACAGTCATTTAACTTCTACATGACATTAAGAAATAATCAGTGGAAAGGGAAAATAATCATAAAAAGTCATATTGTTGGCCTCATCAGGTTGCTAGGGGAATTAACTTTATGTAAAGTTGCTGAAGACAATGTTTCATTCATTGGAAACTGGAGATAAATGTCAGCTCCTACTCTGATGATAGCACAGTGCTCTACCAGAGCTTTTGCAAGATAGGGCTATACACTCCTCTTCGCAGGACAGCTATTAGGGAATATGCAAAAAACAAATGTGTCTATATATATATATGTGTGTGTGTGTGTATATATATATATATACATGCACAAACATAACATATTCACCCTATAAGAGTGAAAAATGGTCAATATCCTAAAAGAACACCAATAAGGGCTATTTAAACAAATAATGGTATGTCCATTCAATGGAATAATATGTACTCATTAAAAATTAAATTGTTAAGGGTTATTTATTTCAGAAACTATCCACAATATGTTTTTAACTGATGACTCAAGTTATCAAATTGAAGAGAACAATTCAATTTAAAAATGTATAGGAAAACAACTTGGAAAGGGAAATACAAAGTAGTAAGATCTTTGTGGCTTTATAGTTTCCAAATTTTCAATAATGAACATGTATTACTTTTATAATCCTATTATTTATCTACCCATTTATATATTTTAAATTTTATTCAAAATATTTCCTCTACAATTTTCCTATGCTTTATGTAAACCCAAGTACATTCAATTCTACATATTTTCTTTGCCTACTTTCCCAAAAGAAGTTCTCAAATCATCATTTTTACAATACTTTGGTTAATAAAATCAAATAAGTAAAAGATTTATAGGTTTTGATGATTTTATTTCATTTATGAATTTCCAGCACCAAAGACTTAACCTCCAAATTTTTAGGGAGTTTAGAAATATGCTATGAACTCAAGGCCCTATTGTTTAAATGCATGAGGAAATTGACCAAAGTTCTTTTACTCTATTTCTTAGTTCTGAGATCTACAATAAATTTTTGTAATTGCATCAGCCATATTCTTTTCTCCAACTTAGACATTTGTCAAGTCTTTTTATAGACATATAAGAACTACAGTAAGTATAAAATTAATCATTATCCATAATGAACAAGTCTTCCGGTGGAATAGGATAAGTAAATAATTGACTGAAAAACAGTCCTGAGAATATTAAGGAAAGTTGGGGGCATCTCACTATGTTATGATGCAATTGTTTTGTTATTATTCTGCCATCCCACTATTTTGAGTTGATTTAAGACAAGAAGCAATGCTCTTCTTGTGTATTTTCTGTTTGAGCAGAAGTACTAGAAGACTCCTGAGAAAGTCCAGGCATTCAAGATTTATAACTCAATTCCTCTAACTGAAAATTTGAGTAAATAGCAACACTTGTTTTTGTTTCTTGGAGACTTTATAAAGGAGAACTGTATGCTACTGCCTCAGATCAAGCATACTAATAAGCCAACTAAATAATATCAGTATCGACAATTTTCTCAAGCTTCTGCCCTATTCAAATAGCCATAAATCAAAGTTCACACCCAATTGCAAAAAGCACTGGACCTCGGTGAAGTGAAAAGAAAACAGCCAGGCAAGGTTGAAAAATTCTGAGTTTGCCATCTTGTAGCAATTAGTGATAAACAAGTGATAAATCCTCTCTTAGAACTGAGACTAAAAAAATTTCTGCTTGTTGTTTACTGATCTTATTTTTATTTTGATCATTATTTTTTAAGTTGCTTTGATTACTACTAGAGTGCCAACTCATCAGAAGAGTAATACACATCGTAGTGTTGCTTCTCTGCACGCACACCTCACTAATAGCTTCCTAAATCCACAGGGATAAAGTGAGGTAAATGTAGGATAAAAGTAAATTTTTCCCTAATTTACAGCCCTCAGCTAGCTGAGATTGAGCTCCGTTGATCTTCCTTAATTGCTTGGGAAGAATGCTCAATAAAGGCTTACACTCCTCTTTACTTAAATAATATCAATTGCTTTAATTAGCAAACATTGTAAATACTCTTCTTATTTATTTACCAGATACTCATACTCTCTCTGATTCCCACAAATTTGGCATTGATGAGTAACCTGTGCAATGTTTAATGATTTTAGTTACTCAAGTAAAAAGGGTCAGATACAAACTCTTCTGAATCTTGAAATTTTTGGACAATAAATTGGATATTTGGACAATAAATTGGATATTTGGACAATAAATTGGATATTGTTCCAAGAAATACAATTATGGATGTTCTGTATGCTGTTTCCCAAATTCACACTCTAAAAATGTTAACTATTACAGACATTCTATATCTCTCCTTTAAAGAAATCATGTTTGATTGTTTTTTAAGGAAAAAAAAACCAACTGGACCCTTTAAAAATATTCTGGTCCAATGAGATGCATTATGTTTTGTAAAAGCTAGTCTGTTATGGTGGAAAAACACTACCTCAATTTTCAGCTACTCATGGTCTGTGTGACAATGTACAAATCACTTACCTTCTCTAGGTCTCAATTTCTGCATTTAATTACCTGCTTAACAGCAGCAGGATAGACTAACTGGTATTTTGAGGTACCATCTAACTCTAGAAGTCCTGGTATAGAAGCCCTAAGATTGTAATTCAGGGCCAAGAGGATAATAAAATGATGAGTAGATTTGTAGAGTCATTTCCACAGCAGTATAATTTTCTCTTTATCTCACTCAAGCTTCACAACCTCCTATGTGATAAACAGGCTTCTATTATTAGCTACTTCTGCCAGATAAAGAAACTGAGCCTCAAAGAGATTAGTACCTTCACCAAGATCACAAGCCTAAAAAATTGAGCCAACAGGAACAACTCCTGGGTCTTTTGCTCTAAGTCTAATGCTCTTTCCACTGTATCACATTTTTCTTACACAGGTTGGATATCCAAATTTCTGCAATTGCATTTTCAAATGCATTCTGTTAGCTTTTGAGAAAAGTATCCCTTTCCAATTTTACTTGGCAAAGCTGAGTTTGCAAACCTTAAGATTAAATTGAACGGTACAAGAATACGTCCCAGGTTTATGAGAAAAATCAAAGAAAAAATTTCCCAGGCTTCATATAGCTCTTAAAATAATCCACAAACACAGATGGTCCTCATGCAGATAATTGAAAGTCAGCTGCATATAGTTGAAATATGATGTCATGGCTTAAAGAACCTCTTCTCTTTGCAACCTTGCTCTCTATCATCTGAGAATATGCTTCATGAACATAGCAATGGTATGAGAATAGCTAACTAGCAGACTTCACACCAGTTAAAACATTTGATGATGAAGGGAGGAACTAACTTAAGAAATAACCAACTAGAATAAATATGCATAAAAATGATATAAAATGTGAATAAGAAGCCATCAATTTTTAAATACCCAGAGTATCTGCTCCTAGTAGGATTTAAGTTCTTTTACACCACTAATCCAAATAATTGTAAGTATAATTAGCTTTTTTAGATTGAATTATATGGTCATACAATGTTTTTTCTGTGAGGAAAAAGCATTCTGATTCCTAAGTGACTATCTCTTAAATAATCTTGAAACATACCCTATTTATAAATTGGCAACAGTCCATATTCTGACTTGTACTATTCACCAAAATCACATCTTCCCTGACTACACTATGAGCACCTATTTGGGCTTAAGAGCTGCTGTTCTATTCTACTGAACTTTCTACAATGCTTATCAAAGTTCTCAGTCTACAGCGCATGTTCAAAAAATGCTGTTAACTGATGAAAAAGCAAAGAAATGCTGCAGATATAAATACAGTCATAGGAAAACTTATAAATTACAGCTGTTCAAAACCAATATTTATACCAGCATATGTTGAAATTCAAGCTATGTAAATATATCAGCAGGGTATATGTTGAGGTCTTTGGTTTATTGTTTTAGGAAAGTGAGCAGAAAGGCAAAATGGCATCAAACACAGCAAGAGGTAGAGAGAGATGAGATAGGGAAAGATGGGGTGTTGGGGGAGAGAGAGAGGATGAGGCAGAGAATAACACATGGGGGGAGAAGAGAGACAGGAAATGGGGAATTCAGTAGGAGACCATGGACAATGAGGGAAGCAGGGGAAGACTTACCTTAAAAGAAAGTTGAGGGCACCTGGGTGGCTCAGATGGTTAAGCGTCTGCCTTCGGCTCAGGTCGTGGTCCCGGGGTCCTGGGATCGAGTCCCGCATCGGGCTCCCTGCTCCTTTGGAGCCTGCTTCTCCCTCTGCTTCTTTCTCTCTCTCTCTCCCTCTGTCTCTCATGAATAAATAAATAAAATCTTAAAAAAAAAAAAGAAAGTTGAAATGCTAGGAATGAAAATTACCCCAAAGTAGGCAGTTATTGATTACCTAAGGGAAAATGATCAATAATTTTCCAGGTTTTCTGTTTCTAGGCATTTGCATTTTAGTTTCCACATCAGAAGGAAAGGAAAGGGGAATAAGAAACATAAAATTGAGTAAGTTTATTTAAAGTAGGTACCTGAAAGGTATTTTTCTGGGAAAACTGAAATAGATTAAGGTGGTGTCTGTTTCCCCAATCTTCCACTTAAGTATCCCTTCTACCTTCTTAGAAGTCTGTGCCTCCTCCTAATCTAATTTTTTTAATAAAAAATCTACTGTTAAGAAAGGTTCTAAATTGCATCCACACTAAAATATAAATGACTAAGTCTAGTGTTAAGGGCAAATTATTAGCAGTAGTGTGTCCAAATAATTTCTTGTTAAAACAGGAATGGAACACTTTGAGAGTGAAAGAAGGTACTGTTAATGCTTAGGCCAGGAAAACAGGTGTAAAGCAGGACTGGTCTGGAGGAAAGGAGATTTATGGTCATTCCTAAGTAGTAGAGAGAGATTTGGGGGAAAGAGCCCTTCCCTGAGTCTCTAAAGCAAGATAGATTATTGCTTCACACCCTGCAGTATTCAGTTCTACACCAGAGTCTAATATAGATCAAATTACTACATTGAAATATTTTGTGCAATCTCAGGATGCTATGGAGTAACAGGACATATATCACTTCAAACTATGATTCCATCAAAGAGTCATTCTAATATGTTCTGCCTCCCTGAATACCTAAAGCAACAATTGACGAGACTGTTGGCTTGTAAAGCTACAAATATCTTCCAGTTAATTAGCACTGCAAATAGAAACGGTAACAATTGCCTGATTTGTATTCATACGTGATTTTAGGTAATCCGGGTTCAGACCTCTCCTATTTTTCCCAGTTACAGAAAATTCATGTTAGAACTCAAAACAGATGTTCTTAAAATAAACCAGAGATATTTCTAGCAAATGGAATTTATAGTTTTATATATAAATACATATATTTATATGAATTCGTTCATATGAATTATGTAAATACACACACACACATGCACACAATTCATTACAGCTCTGAAGGTTGGGTCCACAAACAAACCACATAATCAGTTTGCCAGAAAATTCAGCCTGTGGATACTAAAGTTGACAAAAATACATACTAGAATTAATAATATAGTTTTACTACCAATCTAAGCTTTATAAAATGTCCCTTTCATTCAGTGTATATTTTTCTAAAATGATCCCACTCCCATTTTTTTAGCCTCCTTCTGACCAGAATCATCCACAAAAAAAGAAAGAAAAGAAGAAAGAGAGAGAGAAGGAAAACAGAAAAGATGAGAGCTACAATAATGTCAGGGTCATAAAACACCCTCTTCTTTCTAGTCCTCTATACCTAGTGTTCTTTTAATTTATGGCAGTAACTGACCCATTCCCTGTAGGCTTCCTACAAACTTTCTCTAAACAAGGAAACATACAGTCAAGAAATCCAAAATTCACTAGAAAATGTCATAAGTTTAATTATTAATTGTTCTGTGGATATCTCAACTAGGCCTAGTTTAGGTATGAAAAATCAGCACATTTTATTTTAATTTTAAAAATTGATGATATAATTTAAAAACATTAATTTATTATTTATTCAAATATATATCTTAAAGATTTACTCAGTGTAGTGACACTGCTACAGGATCTGGGTATATTAGAATGAACCAGACAGCAAGATTCTTGTCCCAACAGAGTTTACATTGTAGTGGGGGAGGAATCAGAAAGAATCAGGTCAGCATTATGTTATTCACATTTCTCTGCTGTACCAAATAAGAACTTAAGCCATTCTAAAAAAAATGCCTAGCATTTTGCTGATGTGCATGTTTAAACGCTAATATGGGTAAGTAAAGGTGGGCAACTGCTGTGTTCCAGAGACTACAAAGCCACCTGCTTAGATTCACAAGTGTTAAGAGGGCTCTTCTTTTTTTTTTTACTGAATTAAGTTTAAGGGGAAACCTATCCTTTTAACACTGAGATTTCACAGTGTGCCATTTTACAGTTAAAAATATAATATTTCTGCGTGGCTCTTCACAAATAAGCAAAGCAGCATAAATTATAGAGCATAAATATTATTTATCAAATAGCATTAAAAAAAATGACATATACTACACACCTGTTACTCGTTGAAAAACACTCAGATTGCTTAATGCTTCCCATAATTTCCATTCACACCACCACTGAGAACTCATGAAGTAGCACTGAGCTGCTCTCTCAAGACATCAAGTTCTCTTAAGCATTATGGGAGAGAACTTGCATATTGAAATGAGTCCTGAGACGTGCCATTAGCAAGTAGATTTTTAAATGTAGAATCTTTATGGAAATAGAATCAGCACTCTCTTTAGGGTTAAAAAATATGTGGGTATCATTATAGAGTCACAAATTAAATTTCATTTCATCTTCAAGTGCCAGGAATATGGCCTACAGTTATGCATTTTGTCTAAGCACAAGGGTTCTGACAGAAGGTATGAATGGGACTGAAATTCAATCCATGCTCTCTGCTCACTCTAAACACTGTACTCCAGTGTAGGACTCCATCAGCCTCCAGGAAAAAAAGGGCCTCTTTCTAATTCATCTTCCTAGAAAAGCTCCCTTTTTATAATTCTGCCAAAGATTCTGTATAGGCTAGGAGACTTTCAACAAGCGCTACTAGTACCACAGCCTATCACACAACAATTAAAGTCAGCAACAACTACACAAAGAAGTTTCCACAGAACAAACCTTTTTCTTGTCAGTCATCCAGGGTTAATTTTGAAAGTAAGAGTTGATTCAAAAAGTTAGCTTCTATAACTGTAAGCCTATAAGAACAACAACAAAAAAAGTCTTAGAGGTGTAAATGTTCTTTGTTAAGAGGTGATGATGCTACTGACCACTTTGGTCACATGTTTTAGAGGACTTCCCCATAGCGATAATGATTGGACACACAGATTCACACATAATATATCACCATGTCCCACTTGTGACAAGGCACATAGGCCTGAGAGAAACCATAGAGCATAGTGTCTGAATGGACTGAAAGAATTAAAGCAATTATCTTGACTGCAGCAACCCTGTGATCTAAACTGAACTAATCTAGCACCTATTCCAGCTAAATATCACTAGATATCCTGTTGTTGGGAGCCCCTTGAGGGACTGGGCTCTTAAAGACCCTTCTCTGTCCCTAGCTCCCAACACAGTACTGGGCATGTCAATAAAAGTTGAGTAAGAGTGGTTCTTAATATCCATGTAGTAAGCTCAATGGTGATGGTAATTAAAATCCCATCTGCTGTGGAACGTAAGTTCATATCCTCTTATTAGGCTCTCAATTCAATTCACAAATATTTATTGAATAGTGTTAAGTGTAAGGCACTACACACCAAAAATTGTGAGGAATACAATGATAAATTCATACAGAGTTGCTGCTTTCAAGGTGATTATTGTTTAACGAAGATGACAGAGGTATGAAGGCAGATGCATCAACCAGCATGTTATTCTCTATTAGTACTAAGTCAAGAAACCTACAGACAATGGAATTCATTTCAGAGTCACCTTAGGAATTTGAGCTGAACTGCCATAGCATTAAACCAAAGTGAATAGTAAGAGCTTTGACATTAGCAAGGGGATTTTGTTGAACATTTTCATTCTAGCTCTCCCAAGATCCAAACACTCACTTGTTCTCCCAGGGAAGACAGAGTAAGTGTTCTCATGGCACCCAAGAAGACAGTGATGATCACAATTGATAAGAATGGACTACCTTGCAATAGGAACCGGAAAAAATAAGAACTAGTCAGGGAGCCCAGCCTATTGCCCAATAGAACTGGAAGTACATTACATGCTTCCTGTACTCTGATTTTTTCCTGTCTCGGGTCTACTGCCACCCCCAAGAGGATTTATAAGTACCTTATGCCCCCTAATTGACCCCTAACATTGTTTAATTCAAAATTATGACACTTGTACATCTTAGGCCTTTTGCATTCATATTAAAAAATTATGTAACTGCCCAATTGTCTGACAATATTATGGCATGTTTTGAGGAAAAAATGCAATGCATTATTTGAATAGGACCAGTTTCAATTTTCTCTTTGTCCAATTTGAATGCCAATCATTTAATGAGAACAGGACATATAATGATATTGGCATATTTCACCACAATCTTGTTTTAATGTGAAAATTGTATCATGAGATCGATATTGCCTTTGAATTATATGTTCTTAGTATTCTGCATTTGGGTTAGCTAACTCTGTGAACCATAAGTCAGAATGCTGCAAAAACTGAATAAGGCAGTTGGCCAACAACACAGTGTAGACAAAAAAAAAAAAAGAAAGAAAGAAAGAAAATGTTATTGCACTTGCCCATCATTCATAAAATGTAATAGGCATTTCACAGTCTCATATTCTCATCACAGAGAATGTAACGAAAAAGAAAATGTCACATGATTAATCATTTCTCCTGACAAAATGTTTAATAGAAAAGGGAGAATGTTGTATTGCCAATGTAAATCAGTCATTATGGCCTTGATGGTATATATCTATGGTGATCCCATACTACTGTGTTCAAAATAGCTGAAATCTCCCTTCTCCATCAGAATCTGGCTCATTTTGAGATAGCCTCAAGAATGTGACAAAGCTCAAGAAACAGCAAAAAGATTTAGAAGAATGACTACTGCAAAAAATGATAGTTTTTGTAAAAACAGCCTTTAATAAATTGAAGCACTGATGAAAAAACTAACTCCCAAATAGCAAGAACAGAAAACATATTATTTTTCCTTTAAAATATACAATTCTTAAGATAGTACCAAGAAAAACAAAATAAAATTGGAAGCAATGTGAAGAAAAAATTGTTCATTTTTAAATGAAATGGCCTGACTACACTGACTACAGGGTATGCTCTACATTCAAAAGGCAGAAGATAGTTCACACTCAGAGGAAGAAAGGAATGTCTCCTGAAAGAAAGAAATCAGAAAGCTTTGTCAGTTTCAGACCCCAAAGCCAATATATTTAGTTTGCATTTAACTGGAAACAACATGAAGGAAAAACAGTGAACAGCATAAAAATCAATTAAATAGTAGAAAAGATCAAAAATCAAAAAGAGGTATTGGGCTGTATTTAGTACAGAAGTAAGTTTGATTGGAAAGCAAGATAAAATGTTAAAAACATATTCCTAAATTTAGTCCTGTAAATTACTTGAGAGTTTCAAAACTAGAAATAACATAATGCGATTCAGTTCCTTAAATAGAAGCCCCCAATACAGGAGGCATTAAGCTAATATGATGGCAGCCTGTTCAAGAAAGCATGTCAAGAACTGAAAGAATAAAGTGTAATTAATCTGGCTTTCTTCCATTCCACAAATCCAAGTGTGAACATATGCCTGAGAAACACAAAGACAAAAGACAACGGCTATTCCCAAAGAGATTCATCCTTATTTGAAGAAATACCCACAAACGCAGAGAAGACAGCAGATCTGGCACTCGGGTGGTAATGAACAGCAATGGGAGAAACAGTAATAAAAAAAATACTCTCAGTGTTCTGAGTGCAATTATTTTGACTCCTGAACCAATTACTTGATTATAAAAAGAAATAATGATAATCCATATGTCTTGGGCTGAAAAGTAAAAATATTATAGAAAATGCAAATCTATATCTCCAAAGAAGGAAGTTATTGAAATATTTTAAAAACAAAAACTTAACATGTTTTGGTCTCCATTAACTGGAAATACTAAAACCATAGATATAAAATACCATCAACTGTAGGAAGAGAAGAAAACAGAACGTTCCCAGCCAGGGATTTGTGGCAGTTGAGAGCTGTGTGCTGTGATGTGCAGCAGGGCTGTGGGATTAGACACAGCTCCTGGAGGGCTGCTGTAAATTATAAACCAGCATATGTGCAAGGGGAAGAAGCAGCCCATTAGTAAACCTTTCAAATATAGATGGGCTCCCAAGAGGTTAGTTTGTACATTATTCAAAGAAATAACTTTGACGGCACAAAGATTTGTGGAGCATTTCAATTGCCCTTAGATAATTAAGAATTTGTTCAGTGAACAAAAATGGAAACCTTAAAATCATAGTAGCTGAACAAATTATTCCAAAATGGCATCATTTATTTGATAGCAAGATAAGTTGGGACAAAAATTAATAGGAGATTCAATTGTGGTCACTTAAACTGTCTGAAGAAATACAAAACAAAGAATAGAGAGCCACCAAGTTGTTGTGTTTCTCCTTCAAAGGGTAGAGAGACTCCATTAATAATTATAACCCAACATTTACCATATCTGACTGAAATTCAAAGCACTTCTTGGCCTGTAACTCAGAAAACTTCTCCTAATAGGTTCCCTATAATCATGGCACTGGTACAATCTGCTAAAATGTTCAATAAGGCAGGTGCATTTGGGCTATATGAGCATACAATTTTCATTTCTGCTCTGTGATGGAGTGGCTAACTCTGGTGAAAATTCTTCTGGTTAAATGTGGCTTTGAATAATAAACTCACTGTCTTTTAAAAAAAAAGAGTGCTGGATATATGAAATGAAGAATGGCTTTCACCAAAACCTAGTTCCATTAATGCCTCTTTGGTGTATCATCCCTGTGCTTCTGAGGGAAATAGTCTCAGTGCAGCACAGAGAGAAGCGACTTTCATCATATATTTAAAGGAAACACAGCAAACTCACACAAGTGGAGTATTCTATTATGCAAAAGAAGCTCTATAAATAAAGACACTAAGGAGAAAAGGACCTTAAGGAGCGAGGACAAGCACACAACTGAAAATTAAATGGGAACAGAAAAGTCAGAGAACAAAAGGTTAGGAATGAAGTGCTCATGTTTCCACTTTCTAACCTTCTTGCTTTTTTCCCCAATCTCTTGATCACTTTTTAATTTTTCTTCTAGGAGTAGAGGTTTTTGATAATAAATATACTAACACTATCCCTGACCAGGTCCATCCTTATACCATACTTATTAGTTATATTAGCAGGTCACTTTTTCTTCCTCATGGGGTTGGTTTTTGTTTGCTTTTCCTAACCATGTTACATTTCAGGTACCAAAGAAGATGTCAGTGGGGAAAATTCCTGGGGTCAGAGAGTTCAGATCATTATTCTTCCTCTGATTTCTTCCAGCACCATGAGTGAATTACTTAATCACTCAAATCCAACATAAAAATTGAGAATAGCACAGAAGCTTGATCTCTAAACCTAAAGCCATATCTGTTCAATTCTATAACAAACCATCCATGGTATTGATTTTTAAAAGAACAACTTGATTATATTCCCAAAATTCCCAAAATCACTTGCTCTCTCAAATCTAAGGCTAAGGGTCATTTTGTTACCATAGCAGGTCATAAGACTAGCAGACCCTAACAAAATCATTATGGCTTACATTTAAAACCTTCTTATAAAATTTATAAGTTCTGTTATGTATCCAAACATAGAAAGAACATAGTTAAACATATCCTTGGATCTTTCTAGCATACTGATGGAAAGGTACACTTTCTCCACTTCCTTTCAGTTTATGATACCTAAATATTGTACTCTAAATGGTGCTAAGACTTCAACCAGGTCAAGGAGGCCCACATTCATTTCCATAGCTATAAACATTGTCTCTAGTCTTATTCCTCAAAAATACATCTGTGTAATGAACACTGACCTCTCACTTATATTTAAGTCGTATATTTCCAATTGCCAATTAGGCATCAACAATTACTGTTTCATGTCCTCCAATTCTAGATTCTGTTTCCAAACATATTACTTTCTTTCTTTTAATTGACTCTACTTCTAAATTAGATAATATATGAAAGTGAGTAGCACAGTTCCTGGCATATTAGCCAATGGCTTCCTAAGAGTTAGCTTTTTTTCCCTCAAATTCCCTATTTCCCTCAAATGCCCCCACAACTCTGTTAGTCCCCAAGCTTAATATTTCCAATCTTAGACTGTTCCCTCTGCTCTATTGTCTTTATCAAGTTACTATCACGTCATTTCTCTATTCTTACTTCTACTCTCGGTCAGGTTTCTTCATAACTGGATTACTGCATTAGCATTCCGTAAGTTACCTCTATCTAAATTCACTTACTCCTATCCTGTTCTCTACCACCTGCAATCTGACATTTTTCAGTTCTCAGGTTCATCTTGGTAAAGGCCTACATTTAGCATATTGCCCGCCTTCACAAAACCTATGGCTGATTTGTATCATATAGAAGTCTGACTATGCATATAGGAAACAGGATATGTAAATTGAGAGGCACTAGTACTTCCATGCAGAAATTCCTTCTAGGCATTTCTTGGGAAACAAGTTTTGCTAAATCCCAAATCCCAATAAAAATCAGTCAAAAAATCATAAAGATGGAAAAAAGTATATTCCTATCAAAATTCAAGTTTAACAATTAACATAGAAGTATCACTGGTAAGAGGGAATTACTGATATCGAGTTGAAAGCAAGCCAGAAAACACAGACACACTGGGTCAAAAGTTAAAGTCTATACTTCCAGGAAGCAGAACAGGATCAAGTAGGAAAAAAATGTTCATGATTTGTTCAGTCTTGCTTGTAGCTTCTTCCTTGTTTTAAGTGTGTATTCATGGTCTTGTCTATGATGATGGTCCGTTCATTCTTTCAAATAAATATTAATATGTTCATATGCATCATATACTATAAACAAATCCTAGGAGTGAAGTTCCAAGAAATAACAGGTATTGAAAAGAAAGTAAGTTCTTCAACTGGCAATTTTGACAGACAATTCTCTGTAGTACTCTAAATATTGCTACGAGATCCAAATGTTACACTATTTGCACACTACCCAAAAATGTTGGCTGGTTTTTTCCAGCATTTAAGTATTTACCATAAGCTAATTCATTTATAAGCTTGTAAATACTTTTAAATTAATATGTCCTACTTACTATACAACCTTTTAAGAAATCCATAATAATCTAAAAAGTATGAAATATTTTAAGAGTAACTTAGGACTTTAGGAATTCCCAAGAATTACTGGGAGTTTCAATTACTTATTCCTGAATCCCAAAGATTAATAGCTGTCAGGAATACTGAAACACTAAGAAATATAAAAATACAATTCTAATAAGTTCAGAGGAAGAAAGAAAGAACACAGAAAAGACCAAGAAGGTGACATTAGAGACTGGTTGTAAACACCAAAGTATAAAGGGTTGTGTAAATACAGAGGAATGGGTTGGATACAGAAAGAAGACCACACACAACACTATGGAAGTATAAAGCCACAGGCTTATTTGAAGAGCAGTGAGTCATCTAGTTTGGTTCCTGTGTGGAGTACAGAGACTAGGGTAGATACGATTAGGGTAGAAAAAAAAGGTGAAGCTACATTTTGAAGGGTGTTGAATGCTCAAAAGCCAAATGTACCTATCTGAGACTGGTTCAACAAATAGTTGTTGAATATTTCCTATTTTCTCCATGAAGTCTTTCCCAGTGAGTTTCGCACCTCCTTCTTTGAACTTCTGTAGAATTTAACACTTTTACCAGACAGTTTAACAACTGAGAGACTGTGAGGATCCTAGGGAAAGGTTTCAGTGCTACCTGATGGTATTACCACCTGGGACAAAGAACTGCCTGCATCCTGTCATGTCAAAAGCCTTCTTCCTTGTGGGATTCCTGGGGGAGCCCTATGCACTAAGGAAAACAGCAGGATGGAAATCAAAGTACCATTATATTTATAGCCGAGCAAGTAGCAGAAAGCCCTCATACATAATTGAACCTAACCTCTATCATGGGGCCTGAAGGCAAGTTCATAAGTATCTAAAAGGAGAGGAAGAAATTCAGAAGAGATCCTAAAGAAAGAAAAGAAGAAAATGAGAGGGGGATAGTTGAATTTACCCACAAAGACATAGGTCCTAAGTCTATTTAGTATTGTGACAAAAAACATGACAGCACATAGAACAGCGTCATGTCTTAAAGACATAAAATTCTGCTTACTAGTAAATCTTGGTCCAGTGATGATTCTGGGCTCTGGCCAATTTTGATTCTTCTTTTATGGGGGCTAAGGAGCATCTAGTAGTAGAGGACTGATGGAAGTTGCATCAATTAGCTATTACCTTAAAATAGGATTTCTTTACACAGCACTGTTAACACTTTGGAGCCAGATAATTATTTGTGGTAGGGGACTGTCATTGTAGGATGTTTATCAGCATCTCTTGCTTCTACCTACTTGATCCGAGTAGGATTCCTTGAGTTGTAACAACCAAAAATGTTTCCAGACATAACCAAATGTCTCTCAAGGGGCAAAATCATACCCAGTTCAGAACCATTACCTTAAAACAACCACCATTTATTCTCACTCATATGGCTGCTGTTGGGAGGTCAGCTGATCTGGCCCAGAGACTGCTTCAAACTACAGATTCCACTGGGCTTGTCTATTCTCTGTACATGGGCTCAGATCTGCATAAAGTGTATTTATCATGGTGTCCTTGCTTGAAGGACAGTAGCTGTCTCAAGGAAATTCTTTTTTTTTTTAAGATTATATTTTTATTTATTTATTTGAGAGAGGGAGAGAGTGTGTGAGCAGAGGGAGGGGCAGAGGGAAAGGCAGAGGGAGAGGAAGAGGGATGAGCAGACTCCATGCCAAGTGGGGAGCCCAACATGGGGATTGACCCCAGGACCCTGAGATCATGACCTGAGTGGAAGTCAGACTCTTAACTGACTGAACCACCCAGGTGCCTCTCAGGGCAATTTTTCACATGACAGTGGTAAGTGACATAAGAAGGGAAGCCTAACTATATAAGCACATTTCAAGTCCTTGCTTGTTTCATATCTACTGACATCCCATTGACCATAGTAGGACAAGATTAAACTCCAATTTAGGGATGGGGGAGTATGCTTGACCAGTAGTAAAACTCCCATTTACATAGCAATGGGCATGGATATAGGGAGAGGTGAAGAATTAGGCATGGTATTTACTCTACCACAGTGGACCTGCTGAGAAGAGGAGAAATCTCTTCCCTCCAGTGGCCATGCCTTATAATTCTCCTATTCTTTATGACCTCAGGCAGTTCATTGTTTCAAGTGTCTAAATAAACATGTTTGCCTGCTTTTATCCTGTCTATGTCTCCAAGGCTCATATCTCATCAAATATGAAATGATTCAAAAGGAAAACCATGAACCATTTTAGCCAGAAAGGATACTGGACTGTGTCATAGAGCAGCTGTTGTGGTCCTTTGGTCCAATGCAAGCACTGCTTTGGCTCAGACCCCATCAGGAAATAACTTTCCTCATAAAAAGGACAAAATACAACCTCTCCAATTGCCATATCAGGGATAATTTAGGACACACCCTGAAAAACTCAGAGCATGCAGATATCAGAGAAAGCTGAAGGGGTGCAAGATCAAACAGAAATTTTCTAAGAGTATTTGTAGCAATTCATTAATGGGATCAAACCGCCTTTAAAATCTAATCATTAAAGACTTTAATGAGTAAAGTCTCTTCACCAAAGACATTTCTGCAAATAATAATCAAAAAATAATAAAGGTTCTAATGCAAGCAAATGTTGACTCAGATCACCACAAAGCCTAGAAGATCTGAAAAAACAAAGTAAGAAGGGAGTCCATGTACAACAAGAACAAAATATTCTCTTCTGCTTTAGAATTTTCTCCATGTCTTTAGTGAGAAAAAGTTAGCAGGCTTTACCCCAGAGCTATCAATATCATTTATAGCTTGCTGGATATAATATCACTTTATTGTAACAATAAAGCAAACTTCACTTAGTTCTTTTCCCATGCAGTGGATTCAGTTATTCTATACTCATTCTTCTGTCGTCTTCAAGGTAAAGAACTCAGGTTTTATTTAAAATGGATATCCAGATTATTCAAACCACAAAGGACTATTTTGGTCAAGTGCCTTGTGTTGATTCCCTCTGGATGTCCTACATATTTCAGCCGTTCAACAGGAACTTCTTGCTCCATACCTTAAAATTATCTGATTCTTCTTGACATCTATGGAACAAAGAGGTGTCTGACCACAAAGTGCACAGTTGCCAAGTTGCAATCAGGCATTCTCGCTTTCACTACAATATTTATGGAGCACATATTATAAGCCATGTACTCTCTTAGATGAAAAGTACATAATTCCTAGCCTGTAAGCCATAGAGGCTAGAGAAGGACGATGATAAGTAAAAAAATAAATTACAAGACAAGTAAAGAGGGCATCAACAGAAAGAAACTTCTGTGCCATCTGGGTAAGAAATGATACGGAAGAAGGAATGGTTAACTTGTTCTGGAGGCATCAGGAAAGATTTCCCAAAAGACATGAATCCAGTATGATGTGGAACACATTTCTCCCATTATAAACCTAAAGAATCAAGGTATCTCTTGTGTTTAAACTTTCTTTCCTAGCTCATGAGATTTCCACTGAGCGAGGAATATATTACAAAGAAGAATGTTTAAGTATTACTGAATTGTCCTTAATCTTCAAAAAAATGCCATGTGCTGTAACTATAAACTAAAATACCCCAAATCTCCATCTTCTCACCATATTTTCCAAGTGCTTTTATAAGATAGAGATTCTGGAGAAAATGTTACCTATGATTAAACAACATTCCATATTATTGCTCTTTGTGACCCCAGGCTTCCTTTGCTAGGGTACTATAATTACCTTATAAAATAAGGAGTGAAGTAATAGATGACAAAAACATTCACTGAATTTCCCTCTCACCCAGGCTATCATCTGGAATCTCTGAGTCTCTCAACCTTTCTCTAAAGCTATTAATATTATTGCTGTGTTGACCTTTGTTGCCGTTTGCCATTTTGAAATTTACAGATCAGCAAGCAGCAGTAAATCTTGTCAGAATTAATGCAAATGTAAGACACAGTCATTACTGGCTCCTCAAGTAAAGAATAGCTTGCTACAATATTATTACTGAGACACAATTTATCCTGATTGCCAGAAAGATGAGACGCCTTAAATGTAAGCAGTAAAGTCGCTCTGAGAAATAAATTTCACTGGCATTGCCCGCACAGAAGTTTGCTCACATGGATGAATGCTGTCAGTGCAGTGAGTAGCAGAGTGATTGATTCACTCCTGAGCATCTCACATCTCCCCCTGCTGGAAAATGAAAGTTAATTTGTTCAATCCTTCTCTTCACCACACTACACTCCTTTAGGGGTTGAACTTAGAAAATGGCGATGGGTAAATCATGGTCCAAATGACTTCTTTTTTCCCACTGGGCACTGAATGTGCCTTTATATTCCAGCCCTGCACTCTTCTTTCATAGGGCTCCCTGGCATTTATATACCAATGAATTCCAAGCCTAACAGAAAGCATTCTCTGCTCTGTTGGATATGCTTCAGTTTCTGATGTATAAATAAATGGATCCATAGAAAAGTTGACAATATATAGGTAACAGAATTCCTGTTCATGACAATTCCATCTTCTCAGTGCATTTTAATATCTCTATGAAGAATTCTTATAATGATGTTTATGGAACTAAAAATTTTAATGCGGTAGTCTTCTTAGAGGAAGAGTGTAAAAAATTAGTATACCCTGGAAAACAAAGCTAAGGAAGAGTAAATTTTTTTTATGTTTCCAGAAAATAAGTAGCTGAAATGTGAGTGTTTATCAGTCCTTGGGGAAAGGAGGAACATTTTGGGGGAAAAAAAACTGATTCTAAATATATGGAAAAAGAAAGGAAATGTGTGCATGAAATGGACTCATGCTCTTTTTCAGCTTCCAATCTCAACTAAGTACCTCAGACTTCAAGGAACACAAGTCACAACCAGAAAAGCTACAAAGGGATGCTCTCAAGAGCAACCATCATGAGGGAAAAAAAATGTAAAGATTAAGAAGGTGAGAGCATCGGGGCGCCTGGGTGGCTCAGATGGTTAAGCGTCTGCCTTCGGCTCACATCATCATCCCAGGGTCCTGGGATCGAGTCCCGCATCGGGCTCCCTGCTCCTTGGGAGCCTGCTTCTCCCTCTGCCTCTCTCTCTCTCTCTCTCTCTGTCTTTCATGAATAAATAAATAAAATCTTAAAAAAAAAGAAGGTGAGAGCATATTTGTAACAGAAGCATTCAAAATACAAAAGAAACAATTAAAAGAAGCAGAAGCAATAACATGTTAAGAACATGTGAAATAATCTATTTAAAAATTATTTTATAATCTTTCAAAAAATTATGTTAGAAATCTCTTAAAATATCATCTCTTCAAATCTGACTTTCATTTGAAGAATAAGAAGACAAAATAAAACAATATAGGGTCTAAATCCTATATAGGTTTTATTGCTCATAAAAGTAAATCCACAAAATAATCTAAAATATGTTAAAATATGTAATATATAACTATATTATAAATAGAAGCACCTTTGAGAATGGTTTTATAATAAAGGATTGACTTATCATTTAGAAAATTTAAGGACAATAATTTGATCCTTTAAATATTTATTGAGTACCTCCCATATATCAATTCTGGGTGCTAAGTATAACAAGAACCTCCCTTTAAGAATCATAATCTAAGAAAAGAGTCAAATAATATGGTTTTTAATTTGTGGTGATCGGTATGTGGTGAAGAGATTGAGTGAATCTTCTTTTTTTAACAAATAGAAGTCCACAAAAATGGAGGATAAAAATAGTTTCATTTTTCTGATATGAACGTCACTAATCCATAAGGAGATTGTTTTTATTAAATCCTGTCAGCTATCAGGAAAACTAAAAATCAAACATGAATTGCCAATGCTAATAATAGCTATTTAGACAAAATGGCCTTTGTACTTGAAGTAAAACCTTTCTAGATTCAACTTTAAAAGATTAAAAGCAGAATTTTATTGCTCCTAACGAATGAAGATTATAGGACTGAAAAGTAGATTAAAAGACTATAAAATTTTAAGAAGTAATATCACCAAGATGACAGTAAAGGTGGTTCCTGACTCTGTTCTCCCTCATAAAAAGAAATACTAACAACTATTCATAGACAAGACACCACTGTGAAAACCCTAGAACAAGAGAGTGAGAATGAAGCATGTAGACTAAGACAGATTGCATTAGAAGGGTAAGAGAGGCAGCTGCACACTGATCACATTGCTCCTCCCTCAGCACCACACCAAGGGTTCTCCCCAGAGCCTAGGTTCCTCCAGTGGGAAAAGAGAGCCCAGCATTGTGGGTCACTTCTTGGCAGTCCTCAGGCCAGTGTTGCTTTACGAGGATCCTAAGGGAATCTGTAGGGATTGGCCACTGGGAATCTGATTTTGATGGAGAAGATGGGGAGAGGCTTGCAACAACCAGTGCTAAGATCTTGCAGACCAGATTCATACCTACAGGACCCAAGTAGTAATCCCAGCCAGAGGTTCTGCCTATTGGCAGAGCAAAGATGGGGCACAGCCTGACTGGGAAATTCAGCAGGGCACAGGGCTGCCTGATTCAGGTCCTCAAACAAAAAGCTTCATTGTCCCTGGAGCCTCATCTACCTCCCCATGAATCCCTGCCCAGGCAGGAAAACGGAGTCATAGCCCAGTCCAATGCTGAGTATAGCTCCCAGACCTACCTGACCAGAAAGCCTGGTGGGAATATCTAGATGGTGCATAACCCAGCAAAGCTCAAGCAGAGTATGGCAGGCAGAGCTGATCATCCACAGAGCAAAGCCAGTGGCACTGTTCAGCCAGAGAACTTGGAGTGTAGTTCAGCTTAAGTCAAGACTACAAAGAGCCAAGCCAGTTCTCCCATTCTACCCAGGCAAGGAAACTAATTCACAGTCCCATCTACTGCTTAGTATAGTACCCAGTTGCAGTAGTCTAGGAAGCCTGACCAGAGAACCCAGAAAACCACAAAGCCCACCCTACAGGCTTTCTTGGGCAGAAAACCAAGGCAGCAGTTCTATCCAACTGTTCTCATCCAGTGGCACCCCTACAACCTCAGAGCTCAGGCAGTAGTTTTGCCCCAATATAGACCCTGATAGCAAGTCCCACTTGCCCAAGAATGTTGCCAGCAGGTACATCCAGAAACTGAAACTGAGCTTATTGGTAAAGAACTATCTTTACCAAAGCAAACCTGTGAAGTCTGGAAAAGGAAAATATTTACTAAAATGCATAGATACCAACATAAGGAATCAAGAATCATGAAAGGCACCAACAAAGGAAACTAATAAAGCTCTAATAACTGAACTTAAAGAATGGAGGTCTACAACTTGCTAGAAAAAGAATTCAGAATAATCCTTTTTAAAAAGTTTAGTGAACCAAAGGAAAACAGAGAGAGAAAGAGAAACCAAGAAACAGACTCTAAACTTTCGAGAACAAACTGATGTTTACCAGAGGAGAGGGAGGTGGGGGAATAGATGAAATAGGTAATGGGAATTAAAGTACACTTAATCATGACGAGCAGTGAGTATTGTATACAATTGTTGAATCACTATATTGTACACCCAAAACTAATATAACACTGTATGTTAACTATACTGGGATTAAAATAAAAAAATTAATAAAAACAAAAATAGATGGCAGTTGTTACATCAGTGGGATGAGAATTTATGCAGCTGAGAAAGAGGAGAAAATGATCTCTAACAACAGTTAATAATTATGGAACACCACAATTTATAAACCACTTTCACAGAAATATCTTATTTGATCCCACTGAATATTTTTCAGTGAAATAGGAAAAAACACTTTGTTATCATACCCCTTTTACTAATTGAGGCAACTGAAGGCTGATCAAGTCTATAAAACTATGTAGTTAGTAAGTGATGGAGCTTCAAATTCTGCCTCTAGAACCCAATATCTCAATACTTGTTAAAACTATAAAAGCACAGACTGTACTAGAGGCTATATAGTCCCTATAGGTATTTTATGATGGAAATGTTCTCTAGTGTATTCAGTCTAAAGAATACTCTTTCAGGGCTTATAAAGTACAATAAACGAGAGTTAAATGAAACATAAAAGAAAAAAATGTTTAGTGAACTTTAAGAACACACAAACAACTAAACAAAACTATTAAAACAATTCATGAACAAAATGAGTTCAACAAAGAAATAGAAAACATTTAAAAAAAAATCCTAGATCGGAAAAGTACCATGATGGAACTAAAGAATTCAATAAAGACCTTCAAAAGTAGACTTTACCATGCAGAAGACAGAATCAGTGACCTAGAAGACAGGACTATTGAAATTATCCAGTCAGAGGAACAAAAACAAAACAAAACAAAAAAAGAATGACAAACTGTGAAGAAAACTTCCAGAGCTTAAAAAACACAATGAAAGAAACGGTATTCTCATTATGGGAATCCAGTAGGAAAAGAAAAAGAAAACGGGACAGGAAGTATATTTAAAGCAATACAAGCATACAAGCAATCACAGTTGAAAACTTCCCAAACCTGGGAAGATAAATGGACATCCAAATCCATGAGGCCCAAAATACTCCAAATGGATTGAACCCAAATAGGGCTACACCAAAACACATTATAATTAAATTGTCAAAAGTCAAAAAATGAAATGGAGAGATAAAAACTTTTCCAAACAAACGAAAGCTGAGGGAGTTCATCACCACTAGCCTTGCCTTAAAGGAATTGCTCAGAAAACATGAATAGACATTTTTCCAAAGAAGACATTCAGATGGCTAACAGACACATGAAAAATACTCAATGTCACTCATCATCAAGGAAATACAAATCAAAACCTCAATGAGATACCACCTCACACTTGCCAGAATGGCTAAAATTAACAACACAGGAAACAACAGATGTTGGTGAGGATGCAGGGAAAGAGGAACCCTCCTACACTGTTGGTGGGAATGCAAGCTGGTACAGCCACTTTGGAAAACAGTATGGAGGTTCCTCAAACGGTTAAAAATAGAGCTACCCTATGACCCAGCAATTGCACTACTAGGTATTTACCCCAAAGATACAGATGTAGTGAAAAGAAGGGGCACAGGCACCGCAGTGTTCATAGCAGCAATGTCCACGATAGACAAAGTGGAAGGAGCCAAGATGTCCTTCAACAGATGAATGGATAAAGAAGATGTGAGGCATATATACAATGGAATATTACTCAGCTGTCAAAAAGGATGAAAACCTATCATTTACATTGACGTGGATGGAACTGGAGGGGATTATGCTAAGTGAAATAAGTCAAGCAGAGAAAGACAATTATCATATGGTTTCACTCATATGTGGAACATAAGGAAGGGCACAAAGGACCATACGGGAAGGGAGGGAAAACTGAAGGGGAAGAAATCAGAGAGGGAGATAAACCATGAGAGACTACGGACTCCAGGAAACAAACTAACGGTTTCAGAGGGGAGGGGGGTGGAGGGATGGGGTAGGCAGGTGATGGGTATTGAGGAGGGCATGTGTTGTGATGAGCACTGGGTGTTATATGCAACTAATGAATCACTGAACACTACATCAAAAACTACTGATGTACTCTACAGTGGCTAACTG
Organism: Eumetopias jubatus; assembly: GCF_037043125.1. Taxonomy (NCBI): domain Eukaryota; kingdom Metazoa; phylum Chordata; class Mammalia; order Carnivora; family Otariidae; genus Eumetopias; species Eumetopias jubatus. The sequence continues at coordinate 52,181,112 of NW_028274813.1, forward strand.
AACATAATAAAAAAAAGACAAAAGATAAAAAATGCTGGTAATGATGTGGAGAAAAGAGAACATTTGTGCACTGTTGGTGATACTGTAAATTGGTGCAATCACTATGTAAGACAGTATCAAGGTGCCTCAAAAAATTAGAAAATGAACTACCATATGATCCAGCAATTCCACTGCTGGGAATATACCTGAGGAAAAGAAAAAACACTCTGTTAAAAAGATATTCATAGTAACCCCATGTTTATAACAGCATTATTTATAATAGCCAAGACATGGAAACAACCAAAGTATTCATTGATAGATAAATGGCTAAAGAAGCTGTGATATGTGTATGTATGTGTACACACACACACACACACACACACACACACACACACAAAGGAATATTATTTGGCCATAAAAAAGGAAATCCTACCATTGTGACAACATGGATGGAACTTGAGGGCATTATGCTAAGTGAAATAAGTCAGAAAAAAGACAAATACTGTTTGATCTCATTCATATGTGGAAATTTTAAAAGAGAAAGAAAGGAATTTAAAAAAAATTTAAAAAGAGATCAGATTTATGATTACCAGAGGCAGGGGGTGAGAGATGAGTAATTGGATGAAGGTGGTCAAAAGGAATAAACTTCTAATTATAAGATAAATAAGTACTGGGAATGTAATGTAAACATGATGACTAGCCAACATTTCTATTATGGTATATTTGAAAGTTAGAGTAAATCCTAAGAGTTCTCATCACAAGGAAAAAAAGACATATTTTTCTTCTATTTCTTGGTATTTATATGAGATGATGGATGTTAACTAAACTTATTGTGGTAATCATACCAATATATATGTAAGTCAAGTCATTATTCTTTACACCTTAAAATTATACAGTGTTGTGTGTCAGTTACATCTCAATAAAACTGGGGGAAAAAGATTATAAGATTTTAAAAGTAACTTTCATTTTGATAAAGCATCATCTTGAGAACAAATTTTAAAGATAACAGTAAAATGCTGGTGCATGTCTGCTCATAAAGACAGGTAACACTTCAGAACTTGTTTTATAAATGAAAAAGCAATTTAGCCAACATATCATTATGCTGTTTTAACTGCAACAAGAACTATAACTTTAAATCAGATTTTGGGAGCAGCCAGGAAAACAGATGCCAAAGTTATGAACTTCTAGTGTCAGCAACAACAACAAAAAAATTCACAAATTGGGCATAGTGCTCCATGGTGTATATGTCTCACAGTGAAAAACAAAAAACAGACAAATAATACTATGCTTGTTTCTCTTCTAAAATACAAGATGTTGCCTACTCTATCTCCTAGGAGGCATAAATTTCAAAGCCTTATAAAGAGGTGAAATTACTGAATGCCTCCCTTTTTATTTTGTTTCACTGTTTTTGTTTTGTTTTACTTTGTTTTTTGTAATCCACCTCAAAGACTTTTGGGAATGAAGCAGGCATGATCAAATAATAAGTAAATATAAATAACAGAACAGATCTTTGGGATTTCCTCTAGTTTCCCCCACCTTAAGAGAAAAAATAAAATCTTACTGACTACACTTTCCTACCAGGCACTATCCTATTTCTTAATTTCCCTTTCCAGCAAAACTCCCCTCATCAGATTTCCCACCCCACCTCCCCTCCAACACACACACACACCACCACCACACAGTGCATCAAAAACTGCTCTTGCCCAAAATTCACATGGCCTCCATGTTGCTAAAGCCACTGGTCAGCCTTTATTTTACTCAACCTGCCAGTAGAGGCTGACAGAGCTGCCCTTTCCCTCTTTTTTTCCCCCATACTTTTTCTTTACCTGGTTTTCAGGATATCTTGCTCTTTGGTTTTCTTCCTACCTCTCTCATCACTCCTTTTCAGTGTTCTCTGCTAGTTTTACCTCTTCTCTAAGACCTCTTAAATTTGAAATGCCCTAAAAATTCATCCTCAGTCCCCTTCTCCATCTAAATACGGTATATATGCTTAAAACATTCAAGTTTATATCTCCAGTCCAGGCCTTTCTTCCAAACTCTAGATTCACATATTCAAATGCCTACATGATATCTAGGCATCATTTCAAACTCGCCATTTTCAAATATGGATATCTGATCTCCCTCGCCTCCTTTGAAAAGAAATATACCCTTCCCCATTACTTTGCATGCTAATTTTGACTTTCCAGTTGCTAAGGCTAACAAACTTCACATCATTCTTGAATCATCTTTATTCATACCTCATATACAATCAATAAGCAAATTCTGTTGGCAGTATATTCAAAATATATTTGGAATCTAATTATTTCCCATGACCTCTACCCAATCATCCCAGTCTGAACCAAATTAAGTTCTCAGATGCATTGCTGCAATAGCCTCTAGCATATCTTTCTGTTTGACCCACGTCAATAGTTTATTATCAACACATCGGCAATGATACTTTTAAAATGAAAGGCAAGGGGCGTCTGGGTGGCTCAGTCATTAAACGTCTGCCTTCAGCTCAGGTCATGGTCCTGATCCCATGGTCCTGGAATCGAGCCCCGCATCAGGCTCCCTGCTCCGAGGGAAGCCTGCTTCTCCCTCTCCCACTCCCCCTGCTTGTGTTCCCTCTCTCGCTGTGTCTCTCTCTGTCAAATAAATAAATAAAATCTTTAAAAAAATAAAATAAAATAAAAAAGTCAAATTGGGGCACCTGGGTGGCTCAGTCATTAAGCATCTGCCTTCGGCTCAGATCATGATCCCAGGGTCCTGGGATCGAGCACTGCATCAGGCACCCTGCTCAGTGGGAAGCCTACTTCTCCCTCTGCTTGCCACTCCCCCCTGCTTGTGTTCCCTCTCTTGCTGTCTCTCTCTGTCAAATAAATAAGTTAAAAAAAATCTTTAAACAAAAAAATAAATAAAAATTTTTAAAAAATGAAAGTCAAATTGTGACACTTCTCTGCATAAAAGCCATTTTACTTGGAATGAAAAAAGAAGTCCTTAAAATGTCCCAAACAGACTTCTGTGACCTGGCTTCTCCCAGATCTTATCTCTTTCTACTCTTCCTTGTTCACTCTAATCTAGCAACATTGCCTTCTTACTATTCTCCATATATACCAGGCACACTCTTTTTTTTTTAAGATTTTATTTATTTATTTGAGAGAGAGAGAGTAAGAGAGAGAGCCCAAGAGGGGTTAGGGTCAGAGGGAGAAGCAGACTCCCTGCTGAGCAGGGACCCTGATGTGGGACTCGATCCCGGGACTCTGGGATCATGACCTGAGCCGAAGGCAGTTGCTTAACCAACTGAGCCACCCAGGCGCCCTACCAGGCACACTCTTGACTTAAGACCTTTGCAATGACTGTCCACTCTTTCTGGAAGTCTCTTCCCCCTGGTATCCAATAGCTAACTATTTTATCCTCCTCAAGTCTGTGCCCAGAGGCAATTTTTCAGTAGTACTCTCAAATCCAGCACTTCAACCTGTTACCCTCTTCTATGTATCCCATAGCATTTATCACTTTCCAACATACTACATAATTTACTTATTATATGTACTGTTTCCTCCCATGAGAATGAAAGCTAGAAAAGTACAGGAATTTTATCTGTTTCATGGATATCTATCTAAGCATCCATAAGAGTGTGTGGAAATAGTTGAAGATCAATGAATATTTTTGGAACTAATGAATATTGCTTTAAAATGAAGGCAAAAGGAAAACATAGGAAAAATAAAAGGTATTAGTAAGATTCTCTGACCCATATCTCTCCCAAAAGAAAAGATCACTGAAAATGAAAAGCCACCAACTCAAGTAATAAACAGCATCAGGAAGGATTTTGTAGCATAGTTGGGACAATAACCTAGAATGTCTGATTTTCAAGCCAATGTCCCTTGACTTACAATATACTGCTCCCAAATGCTATCTGCCCTCCATGAAAGCAGAGGGTTTACCTTATAAATAAATTGCCATAAAGTTTTATTGACATCTAAGTAAGATAAAATTAAATAGGAAAATAAATCTATTATTTTATTTTCTCATAACCCCTGATTAAGTCAGAGGGGGAGATGAACCAGGAGAGATGATGGACTCTGAAAAACAAACTGAGGTTTCTAGAGGGGAGGAGGGTAGGGGGATGGGTTAGCCTGGTGATGGGTATTAAAGAGGGCACATTCTGCATGGAGCACTGGGTGTTATGAACAAAGAATGAATCATGGAACACTACACCAAAACAAATTATGTAATATATGGTGATTAACATAACAATAAAAAAATTTAAAAAAAGTACATTTTAAAAGCCTAGCTTCAAGAATATAAAATAAGATAGGAAAGGGCCAATAAGGACATAGAGGACTTGAACAACACTATCAACTAGTTTGGCCTAATTGCCATGTATAGAAAATTATATCCAATGCCTGTAGAATTCATTCTTTTCAAGTACATATATAATGGTCATCATGACAGACCATACAATGAACCACAAATCCATAATGAATTTTAGGATACTGAAATCATGTAGAATATGTTTTCTGACCACAGAAAATTAAATTTAAATCCACAGAACTATCAGGGTGCTTGGGTGGCTCAATTGGTTATGCATCCGATTCTTGATTTCCGCTCAGGTCATGATCTCAGGGCTATGTGATTGAGCCTCATGTCAGGCTCCACGCTGGATGTGGAGCCTGCTTAAGATTCTCTCTCCTCTCTCTAAAAAAATAATACATCCATAGAACTATTTAAAACATTTTGAATATTGTAAACTAATCACTATCTTGTAACTAATAGGTCAAAGAAGAAATCACTAGGGAAATTAGAAAATATCTTTGACTGAATGAAGCACAATATGTAACAATTTATGGCATGCAGCTGAAGTGATGTTTTATTAAATTTATAATTTTAAATTCTTACATTTAAAAGGACTGCTTAAGACCAATAATCTAAGTTTCCAGTTTAAGAAACTAGAAAAAGACAAGCAAATTAAGCCCTAAGTAAATAGAAAATAAAAGAAATATTAAGATATGAGCAGAAATTAAAGAAATAAAAAAGATAATAAAGAAAATTAATATTCAAAAGTTGATTCTCTGAACAGATTAATAAAATTGATAAATTCCTAGAATAAATGAGAAAACATTAATTATCAATATTAGGAATGAAAGCAGCACTATGATTAGAGATATTACAGACATTAAAATGAAATAAGCAAATATGGTATAGCTTTATGCAAACAAATTTGACAAAATAAAATGAAAAAAAATTGCTTCAAAGATACAACTTTAAAAGCTGATAAAGAATTAACTGAAAATTTGAATGGCCTCAAATATGTTAAAGAAATTGAATTTATAATTAAAAAGGCTTGAATTGTTTCACTGTTAAAATCAATCAAACATTTAAGAAAGAAAAAGAAGAATCTCATTAAAACTCTTTCAGAAAATAGAAGAGTACACTTAACAATTTAAAGAGACCAGCCTAACCTGCTATCAAAATATCACATTATAAGGGAAAATATATATATATATTATAGATCAATATCCCCATAAATGTACATAAAAAACTTATGAACAAAATATAAATAAGTCGATCAAGAAATATATAAAAACAGAGAATATATCATAACCAAGTAGGGTTGACATTAAAAAATGAATCGATACATTTGATCATATTGAAATAAGAAAGAAAGGAATCTGGCAAAATTTAGGGCCAATTCATGATTAAAATTCACAGACTAAATGAAAGAACTCCTCATTCTGATAAAGGGCATTTATGAAAACCTACAGCTAACATTATATTTATTGGTAGATATTGAGCAATACCCTTTGTCCCACAAGTTTAAGAATCCTAGTCAGTGTGACAAGGAACAAAGAGAAATAAAAGGTATAAAAATTGTAAAGGAAGTATTAAACTGTTCTTATTCACAGGAATAAAATTATATAAATTTAATCTATGTTATATATAAAATCGTAAGTAAACTACAGCAAAAAAATACTAGAGCTAATAAGCAAATTGAACAAAGTTATAGAATAAAAGATAAATACAGAAAAAAACAACTGTATATGTGTATATTAGCAGCAAACAATTGAAAACAAAATTTAAAAATACTTTTGTCTGCAATAACAAAAACTGTAAAATACCTGCACACTGAAATTACAAAACATTTTAAAGATATTAATAAAGACCTAAATATATGGAGAGATAAACCATGTTCATGGATTGAAAGAACATCAATTCTCCCCAAATCATCTATACAGTCAACATAATTCCAATAAAAATCCCAGCAGGTTTTCTTATATAAACTTACGAGATAAGTCTAAAATGTATGAGAAATCCGTAAGGACTTGAGGTAGGGGAAAAAATTAAGGAAAGAAAAGTTGGAGGACTTATACAACCTGATTTCTAAACTTAGTATAAATTTACAGTATTCAAGATAGTGTGACATTGGCAAAGTTTAGAAGAATAGATTAACAGAATAGAATGGATTCTAGAAATAGACTAACACATATGTGGTCAGTAAAGAAAGGAGAGTCTTTTCAATAAATGGTATTGGAACAACTAACCAAAATGCAAGCTACTTCAATTCATAATAAAGCTTAATTTCATTCCTAAAGATAAAAGCTAAAACTGTAAATCTATAAGAAAGCATGGGAGAATATGCTCACAATCTTGAGGGAGACAATAACTCAGAGAGTACACAAAAAGCACCAGCCATAAAAGAAACAAAATGGTAAATAGGATTTTATCAAAATTGAAAATGTCTGCTTCTAAAAATATGTTTTAAAAAAAGGCAAGTCAAGCTATACACATACACACACCACCAAACACCCAAAATATATTTTTAAACTACTATAAATTAATAATAAAGGCAACAGACTACCCCAAAGAGGAAATAAAAAAGTATACTAAAAAGTATTCAGCATCTTTAGTCATAAAATAATTGCAAATTAAACCTAGTAATAATACTATTTCACACTCACTAGATTAGCTAAACTTAAAAAGACTGACAACTTCAAATGTGGGTGAGGCTATGGAGTCACTGGAATTCCCATTGCTATTGGGATATAAAATGGTACAACTATGTTGGAAAACTGCCTGAGAGTTTCTAAATAAAGTTAAACATATATGTACTATATAATTGAGCATCTCTGCTTTTGGATATTTACTCAGGAAAAATGAAAATATATAGTGACACAAAGAATTGTGTAAAATGTTTATAGCAATTTTATTCAGAGTAGCCAAGAACTGGAAACAAACATAAGGGACACACTACTGATAAAAGCAACAGGACAATTTTCAAAAACATATGCATATGAAAGAAGCCAGACACAAAACAGTTCATATTATATAACTTTATCTACATAAATTTTGTATCCAATTCAAACTAACATATAGTGATAGAAATTAGAACAGCAGTCACATAGGAGGTGGTTGTACAGGACACTTTCTGCAGAGATTGAAATGTTCTAGATTCAGATTAAGATATTTTTCATATGTATGTACACATTTGTGAAAATTCATTGAATTAACCATTTAAAATCTAGGCATGTCACTGTAGGCAAATTTTACCTTAACAAAGTGTTTTAAAATAGAAAATATCCTAGCTGATTAGTCAAAAGTCATTGGTGAAATGACATTATATGGTGCCAGTTATGGATGCATGTGTTCTTAAAGATAGAATATTGTTGAGGAATTCTGTGATATTTGAAAGCCTAGGGCATATTATTTGGTCATTGTTCACAGCACAATCTTGACAGATACTTGAAAATAAAATGTCTCTATACATATTTTAATATGGACACCAGTACATGGGCACTATGAAAAGACAATCCACCTTTGTTCAAATTAAATTACTGGATCATTTGGGATTAGAGGCTTAGGTCTGAAATCCAAGGTGCTGGATTGGCATAAAGCATGAAGAAGAGAGTGTGGAAATTATTAAATATGTGGCCCAAACACTTTGTATTTTCTGGTGATTAAGTTTCAATTTTCTAGTAAATACAAAGTATATTTCAGTTTTCTGAGTTTTACATGTCCACAAATAGCATCCATGTTTTTAGCATTTCCATTAACCAAATGGCAATATATGCTTAAATTTGTTTCATGTATAGAAATATTGAAGAAAAGGGAAATTAAATTCATAATTACTTGATATCAATGTGATTAAAGAAGAACATTTCTAGCAGTCATCTAGTTTTCTTGATTGTTCAAAATCAGATAACTAATAAAATTTATTTTTAATAAATAGACCATTTTTAAAATAAGTATCACAATCTGCTCTCCCAATAATAAAAGATCAAGCAATGGAAGAGGAAAAGTTAAAACCAACCTCTCAATCTCTAGTCTGAAGTATTTCTTCCAGTAAAGGATAGCTCTTTACAAAAACAGAGGACAAAATAAAAGTGAGTTGATTATAAAAACACAGGTTAGTGCTGGCAAAAGTTCTCTGAAAGAATGAATAATACAATATACCTGAATTTTCCTTCTCTCTAAGCAATTACAAGAGTATGTTCAATTTTTTTTTGGAATATGCCACTCTCTCCTATAAAAGCTTTTCTTACTTGCTGACTTAGAATTTTTTTCATCTTTTTAAAATATAGTTAATTCCAAGGAAATTTAGAATATACCCACTCTTTTCAGGTTCATCTCTTCATCTCATACAGAAGTTCCCAATCTTGTTATGGTCACAGACACTTGTTAACTGGTTGAACACTGCTATGGATTCTCTCTTCAGAAACACATATGCTTATACACCTAAACTTTTGCAAGTAATATCCAAGGATCCATGAACTCATGATTAAGAAACCCTGCTCTAAAAGAATCATATTTTAAATTCAATAGTGATTCTTTTAATGACCAGTTTAATTCTATTATTCACATATTGGATGGAGAAGTGGTGCATAACTAGGAGCATGAGAGACTCCTTTTTAGGTTTACATGTAAAATATTCATTTGATACGGGGGATATTTGAGAACCTATTAAGAAAATGCATAATAGAAAATTTTTTCGATGATTTCATTTTAAAGACATTTAATCACAACTTCTATATTTAAAAATAAATGGAAATTTAGAAGATGGCAGAGTAGGAGGAGGACCCTATGCTTACCTCATCCCTTGAACACTGCTAGATAAATATCAAATCATTTAAACACCCAAGAAATAGATGTGAGAACTGACAGAACAAACTGCACAACTAGAGGGAGAGAAGAGGACACATCATGGAAGGGAGGAAATGCAGAGATATGATCTGGGGGAGAAGAGGATTGCTGGTGCTATGGAGGGGAGGGAGTCCTGATCACAGAGAGGGGCAAGGGAGAGTGAGAGAGGAGAAGATCACACAAGGGATTGCACAACGAAAACACTTCCCCCAGAGCCATTGATTGGGAGAATGAGAAGGGCTGATTATCTTGAGTTTTTACAAGCAGCAGAGCTCAAAGACTGGAGTTTTAGAAGTCCACACTAAGTCCTGCTGTGGAGCTTGGCAGGCACTGCAGTGTTCCTGTGGGGAACGATCCCCTTCTGAGGATCCCCTGGGATGCACTGGGAGAGGCATTTCCCCCTTCTTGGAGTGCATCTGGGAGAGGTGGCACTGCCCCTCAGGGGACATAAGAGCTGGTGGGTACCATTGTGCTCCCCTGCCCCTTAAACATAGGGGCAGAGACACCTGCCAGGGATGGTTAACCTGGACTCAGGCTTTTGCTGCACTTTACTCTAAACTCCAACTTTCTGCACATTGGTGCAACTGCCCTTCTGGAACACCAGCCCCAGTGTGGCAGGGCCCTCCTTGAGGACCAAGGTGGGTCCATGCCATGCCAGGCCCCAAAAGTTTGGAGTTTTGAAAATTAGACAGCATGCCTGAGATAAAACACACGTGTACTGCACTGCCAGGTGGGAAGATGGTCCAGACACAGGGTGAAGGCAGGGACCTGAGGGACACCTGGGACAAATGAGGGGAGATTTTTCACTCTTCTCTGAGAGCTTTCTGGGTAGTGGTGGGTGCAGACTCCCTTCTCTGGGGATGAGAGAGAGGGCAGGTGCCATTTTTCTGCCCCCCCCCCCCCAGTCAGCACAGACTGACTTCAGTGAGCAGCACAGTGACAACAGTGGACACCTGAGCCACTTACACCAAGCCCCGCCCTCTGCAGGTGCTTCTTTACTAGGGCAAGTGTGTTTGAGAACCAGAGCAGGGGGCCATCCCCAGAAGACCAGCACAAACCGCTGGCATGAACCAAATCTACTGACCATAGTGTGCTGCAAATCTTCAGCTCTAGTGGAAATAGAATCAGGCCTCTTTTAACAGGAAGACAAGAGCTCACCTAGTTAAAACTTGCCACACTCCAGACGAGGTCCAAACACTCCTCACTGCAGGCAAGGAGAAACTCTGCAGAGGACTGACCTGAGGGAAAGAGCAGCCAAAACACAGTAGCAGAGTGTACACAGAAACACTTCCTGAAGCACCAGGCCCTGAAGAATATATGTATGACCTCTTCTTAGTAAAGCCATTACTCTCAGGAGCAGGAAACATAACAGACTTTCCTAACACATAGAAGACAGAGACCTAGAAAAATGACAAGGAGGAATTCATCCCAAAAGAAAGAACAAGGAAAGGCCATGGCCGGGAATCTAATCAAAACAGATATAAGTAATATGCTTGATCCAGAATTTAAAACAACAATCATAAGGATACTAGCTGGACTTGAGGAAAGCATAGAAGACACCAGGGAGTACCTTATCACTGGGATAGAAGACCTAAAAACTAGTTAGGTCAAAATAAAAAATACTATAACCAACATGTGAAACCAACTGGATGTAATGACCATAAGCATGGAATAAGCAGAAGAACAAATAAGTGATATAGAAGATAAAATTATAGAAATTAATGAAGCTGAACAAAAGAGAGACAGAAAAATATTGGATCATAAATGTAGACTTAGGGAACTCAGTGACTACATAAAGCATAATGATATTTGTATCATAGGAGTCCCAGAAGAAGAAGAGAGAGGGAACAGGGCAAAAGGTTTATTTGAGGAAATTATAGCTGAAAACTTCCTTAATCTGAAGAAGGAAACATGTCCAAATCTAGGAGGCACAGAGAACTCCCATCAAATTCAACAAAACAGGCCAACACCAATACATATCATAGCAAAATCTGCAAAATACAGAGATAAGGAAAAAATCCTAAAAGCACCAAAGGAAAAGAAATCCCTAACTTATAAGCAAAGACAAATAAGGTTAACAGCAGGACTCTCAGAAGACAGTGGCATAATATGTTCAATGTGCTGAATGGGAAAGATCTGCAACCAAGAATACTCTATCCAGCAAGGCTGTCATTCAGAATAGAAGGAGACGTAGTTTCCCAGACAAACAAAAGTTAAACCAGCCCTGCAAGAAATATTAAAGGGGACTCTTTGAGTGGGAAAGAAAGAACAAAAGCAACAAAGACCAGAAAGGAACAGAGAAAATCTCCAGAAACAATGACTTAACAGGTAGTACAATGGCACTAAATTCATATCTATCAATAATCACTCTGAATGCAAATGGACTAAATGCTCCAATCAAAAGACATAAAGTATCAAAATGGATTAAAAAACAACAACAACAACACCCTTCTATATGCTTCCTATAAGAGACTCATTTTACACCTAAAGACACCTGCAAATTGAAAGTGAGGGGATGGAGAACCATTTATCATGCTAATGGACATCAGAAGAAAGCTGGAATAGCCATATTTATATAAGACAAACTAGATTTTAAACCAAAGACTGTAACAAAAGATGAAGGGCATTGTATCATAACAAAGGGTTCTATCCAACAAGAGGATCTAATAATTGTAAATATTCCTGTCCCCAACTTGGGAGCACCCAAATATATAAAACAATTAATAACAAACATATAGAAACTCACTGATAATAATACAATAATAGTAGGGGATTTTAACATTTACAACAATGGATAGATCATCTAAGCAGAAGATCAACAAGGAGACAATAGCTTTGAATGACCCACTGGACCAGATGGACTGAACAGATATATTCAGAACATTTCATCCTAATGCAGCTGAATACACATTCTTTATAAGTGCACATAGGACATTCACCAGAATAGATCACATACTAAGTCACAAATCAGGCCTCAACAAGTACAAAAAGACTGAGATTATGCCACACATATGTTCTAACCACAACATTATGAAACTTGAAATCAACCACAAGAATTTGGAAAGACCAGAAATACATGGAGATTAAAGAACATCCTATTAAAGAATGAATGGGTTAACCAGAAAATTAAAGAAGAAACTTAAAAAATACATGGAAGCAAATGAAAATGAAAACATGACAATCCAAAACCTTTGGGACACAGCAAAGGTGGTCCTAAGAGGGAAGTATTTTGTAATACAGGCCTAACTCAAGAGGTAAGAAAAATCTCAAATATACAACCTAACCTTACACCTAAAATAGCTAGAAAAAGAATAGCAAATAAAGTCTAATGCCAAGAGAAGAAGGGAAATAATGAGATTAGAGCAGAAATAAATGATATAGAAACAAACAAAAAACAGTAGAAAAGATCAATGAAACTAGGAGCAGGTTCTTCAAAAGAATTAATAAAATCAATAAACCCCTAGCTAGACTTATCAAAAAGAAAAAATAAAGGACCCAAATAAATGAAATCACAAGTGAGAGAGGAGAGATCACAACCAACACCACAAAAATACAATTACAAGAGAATATTATGAAAAATTATATGCCAACAAATTGAGCAATCTGGAGGAAGTGGATAAATTCCTAGAAACATATAAACTACCAAAACTGAAACAGGAAGAAATAGAAAATTTGAACAGACTCTTAACCAGCAAGGAAATTGAGTCAGTAATCAAAAATCCCCCAACAAACAAAAGTCCAGGGCCAGATGGCTTCCCAGGGGAATTCTACCAAACATTTAAAGAAAAGTTAATACCTATTCTTCTCAAACTGTTCCCAAAAATAGAAATGGAAGGAAAACTTACAAACTCATTCTATGAGGCCAGCATTACCTTGATTCCAAAACCAAAGACCCCAGTAAAAAGGAGAAATATGGGCCAATATTCCTGATGAATATGGATGCAAAAATTCTTAACAAAATACTAGCAAACCAAATCCAATAGTACATTAAAAGAATCATTCACCACAATCAAGTGGGATTTATTCCTGGGCTGCAAAACTGGCTCAATATTCTCGTCAGTCAACATGATATATTACACTGATAAAAGAAAGGATAAGAATCATATGATCCTTTCAATACAGGCAGGAAAAGTATTTGACAAAATACAGCATCCATTCTTGATAAAAACCCTCAACAAAATAGGGATAGAGGGAACATACCTCAACATCATAAAGGCCATATATGAAAGACCCACAGTCAATATAATCTTCAATGGGGAAAACTGAGAGCTTTTCCTCTACAGTCAGGAACAAGACAGGGATGTCCACTCTCACCATTGTTATTTCACATAGTACTGGAAGTCCTAGCCTGAGCAATCAGACAACAAAAAGAAATAAAAAGCATCCAAATTGTCAAGGCAGAAGTTAAACTTTCACTATTCCCAGATGACATGATATTCTCTGTAGAAAACCTGAAAGACTCCACCAAAAAAATTGCTAGAGGTGGTACATGAATTCAGTAAAGTTGCAGGATACAAAATCAACAAACAGAAATCCGTTTCATTTCTGTACACCAATAATGAAGCAGCAGAAAAATATTTCAAGGAATTGATCCCATTTATAATTTCACCAAATACTGTAAAATAGCTAGGAATAAACCAACCAAAGAAGTAAAATATCTGTACTCTGAAAACTATAGAACACTTATGAAAGAAATTGAAGAGGACACAAAGAAATGGGAAAAAGTCCATGCTCATATACTAAAAGAACAAATATTGTTAAAATGTCTATACTACCCAACACAATCTACATACACATTTAATGCAATCCCTATCAAAATACCAACAACAATTTTCACAGAGCTAGAGCAAATAATCTTACAATTTGTATGGAACCACAGAAGACCTGGAATAGCCAAAGCAATACTGAAAAAGAAAAGCAAACCTAGAGGCATCACAATTCCAGACCTTAAGCTCTATTACAAAGTTGTAATCATCAAGACAGTATGGCACTGGCACAGAAACAGACCCATAGATCAATGGAACAGAGTAGAGAAACCAGAAATGGACCCTCAACTCTATGGTCAACTAATCTTCGACAAAGCAGGAAAGAATGTCCAGTGGAAAAAAGACAGTCTCTTCAACAAATGGTGTTGGGAAAATTGGACGGCCACATGCAAAAGAATGAAACTGGACCATTTCCTTAAACCATACACAAAAAATAGACTCAAAATGGATGAAAGATCTAAATGTGAGACAGGAATCCATCAAAATCTTAAAGGAGGCTTTATGGCGAAGGAGAGGCCTCTACCCAGACTCCATCTATACCAGGGCTCTTAGACTTAAAGCATGCCCAAGCTCAAGCAACGAAGAAGAAAGCTAAAAGCCAAAGCAAAAAGATTATTCAAAAAAAGAGAAGCCTCTCACTTTCAGTCCAAGCTAATTACACCTCCTCCTCTGCCACCCTCACCAGAAAGAGTGGTTATTCCTTCAGCAGATACATCCCTTAGCAGAAGCTGGCTAAGACCATCCTGGAACTTCAGATTTCCCAATATCAAAGATACTATAAAACTTTGGACAAATAGAATGTGGTCTATATACCACTGGTGCCAGAACTGCATGGCCCAGAGTTTAGAAGTATTGAAAGACACCATCTTTCCATCCCCTTTCTGCCACCAAGAACTTCACAGTCTAAAACAATGGTTTTGCGTTTTGGAAAGTGAATTATGCAAGCTCCAGGAAACACTGAAGACTGTCTCTGAAAAATCTTCCTGCCCAAGCTGTGGTCAAACATTTACAAATGTGCCCGCCTGTGTGCTAGCCACCCCTGGAGAATCTCAAGCTGTACTTCCTCCCACGCTGCCGCAGCCATCCAGCCACCTTCCACCTGTGCCTCCACCACCCCCCCACCTCCTCCTCTGCCCCCGCCACCACCACCTACAACACCTGTGCCGCTCAGAAGATCTGATCGCACTAAAGCACTTCAGGCTGGACCATTAAAAAAAGAGGGACCCATGCAGATAACAGTTGAAGATCTACTGACTGTGAAATTAAAGAAGACACTGTTTTGATGAAAGGAAGAAGCTTGTACCATCACCAAAGGCACAGAGTCCACTAGTTACTGTCTCTGACCTGCAGCGTGTCACCCTGAAGCCCAACTCCAAAGTGCTATCAACTCGAGTTACAAATGTCTTGGTTACCCCTGGTAAAAGCCAAATAGATCTGCGGAAACTACTTAGAAAAGTTGATGTAGAGAGGAGCCCAGGTGGAACCCCACTTACCAATAAAGAAAACATGGAAACAGGAACTGGTCTGACTCCAGTAATGACCCGGGCCTTGAGGAGAAAGTTTCAGATGGCTCACCCTAGAAGCCCAACTCAAACCCTGCCACTTTCTACAAGCAGCTTTGATGAACAAAACTGATGCCAGCTCTGCCTGACACCACATGATGATCCATAAAATACACAGATAAAATCACCCCAACCCTTTTTTTAATGTAGTAGGGTGTATATAAATAATTATACTAATATATAATTCCATTTGAAGAATTAAAGTATGTATGGAGCCCCCATACATACTGTGGTATAAAGTGGGTATTTGGGTATTTTTTTAGTTTGCATGATCAATAAGAGAACAGAAGGGAAAATGCATTCCCCAAAGTGAAGTTTTTTCTGGAATTACCCAATTTAGGTTGGAGAGGTTGTTCAAATTTAACTAGATAACAAATTTATACTCAGTAGGTGCACTTTTGACATTAAGAAAATAACCTGATTCCCGGGTGCCTGGGTGGATCAGTTGGTTAAGTGACTGCCTTCGGCTCAGGTCATGATCCTGGAGTCCCAGGATCGAGTCCTGCGTCAGGCTCCCTGCTCAGCAGGGAGTCTGCTTCTCCCTCTGACCCTATCCCCTCTGATGTGCTCTCTTTCTCTCATTCTCTCTCTCAAATAAATAAATAAAATCTAAAAAAAAAAAGAAAATAACCTGATTCCTTAAAAAATAAAATGAAATAACCCCCCCAAAAAAATCTTAAAGGAGAACATAGGCACACAGGCAGGAACTTCTTTGACCTTGGCCACAGGAACTTCTTGCTAGACACGTCTCCAAAGGCAAGGGAAACAAAGGCAAAATGAACTATTGGGACTTTATCAAGATAAAAAGCTTTTGCTCAGCAAAGGAAATAGTTGACAAAACCAAAAGACAATGGACAGAATGGGAGAAGGTACTTTCAAATGATGTATTAGATAAAGGGCTAGTATCCAAAATCTAAAAAAAACTTATCAAATTCAACACCCAAAGAATAATCGAATCAAGAAATGGGCAGAAGACATGAACAGACATTTCTGCAAAGAAGACATCCAAATGGCCAAGAGACACATGGAAAAGTGCTCAATATCACTCAGCATCAGGGACATACAAACCAAAACCACAATGAGATACCACCTCACACCTGTCAGAAGGCTAAAATTAACAGTATAGGAAACAACAAATATTGGTGAGTATGCAGAAAAAGGGGAACCCTCTTACATTGTTGTTGGGAATGCAAACTGGTGAAGTCACTCTGGAAAACAGTATGAAGTTTCCTCAAAAAGTTAAAAATAGAACTACCCTATGATCTGGCAATTGCACTCCTAGGTATTTACCCAAGGAACACAAAAATACTCATTCAAAGGGATACATATACTCCAGTGCTTATCGCAGCATTATCAACAATAGCCAAATTATAGAAAGGGCCCAAATGTCCATCAGCTGATGAATGGATAAAGAAGAGCTGATATATGTATAATGGAATATTACTCAGCCATCACAAAGAATGAAATTTTATCATTTGCAATGACACGGTTAAAGCTAGAGTGTATTATGCTAAGTGAAATAAGTCAGTCAGAGAAAGACGAATACCATATGATTTCACTCATATGTGGAATTTAAGAACAACACAGATGAACATAGGGGAAGGCGGGGGAAAAAGAGAGAGAGGCACACCATAAGAGACTCTTAACTATAGAGAACAAACTGAGGGTTGCTGGAAGGAAGGTTGGTAGGGAGATGGGCTAAATGAGTGATGGGTATTAAGGAGGGCACTTGATGTGATGAGCACTGGGTATTGTATGTAACTGATGAATCACTAAATTCTGTTCCTCAAACTAATATTATACTATTTTTAACTAGCATTTAAATAAAACCTTGAAACAATAAAAGAATATATGAATAAATAAACATAGATGGTCCATCAATGTGAAAAACAGGTTATTCAGTGTAGTGACAACACTTGGTATACAGATAGATTTGCAAATCCTCAGGAATAACTCCACCACCACAATCCAGAGGCTTGATGCTAACTAACTGGGAAAAATAGAAATAGATAAAAAGTTCCTAAGAGAAAGTATCTTAATTTAAATACAGAGAGAAGGATATCCTCTGACAGAGAGAGACTAAAGAAAAAAGAAGTTTGTTGTAGTACAACCCCTACAATTACTACACTGCTCTTTTAAATAGCTTTAGTTTGTTTCAATATGTTATTTGCATTTTGTTTCAGAAAGATTTAAGAGCAAATTGTTTCCATTTTCATCTATAACCTATGGTGACACAAAGTGAACTGGGTTCTATAAATTAGCATGAAGAGCAGTGAGCCAGCTGTTTGGCAGAACAAAGCCCTGAGGTTATGACAAGCAAAAGAGGAATGTGGTGTTTGCAACTGCAGATTAAAATTGAGGAAGAAAAACATTTGAATTGCAAACACCATATTAAAAGTGGACACTACTTGCTTTATGCAATAGTTTTGCAGGCCTGAGGTAAGAAATAAAAAATTGGTAGCTCTATTTAGTACCACTGAATACTTGGACTACTTTTGTTTCCTCAAGTCCATTAGAGTATCTAGTTCTCTACCAGAAGTATACATTAAGGTCATTTACCTTTGATTGCTTCCAGCTAGTAAATATTTTTAGGGAGTTTTAAAGCTTTATTTTGGTCACAGTCATGATCAGAGAGCTTAATAAAGCCACTTAGTGTAGGACCATAACTAGTTTTGCTGTGTCTACAGACATTTTGTCACAGAATCAAAGTTAACTTTTTTTTAAATTCTCTGCCACAGAAGAACCCAGACATGCTCTATTTGCAAACTGACTGCATGAAACGAAAAGCACAGTAATTCTGAAGCTGTTGGCTTGGGTAAAATGAGAATGCAATTAAAAAGAAAAAGGTTACTAAAAGAACATGCTGGGAATTGAAAATAAAAATCTGAAATGATGTCCCCAGCCTGCCCATAAGGTCTTTCTCAGACTATAGAAAACTATCTCAAATGCTCTACTTGTCCCAGAGTCCATGTTCTTGACCTGCTGTTGCCTCTTCTTGTGTTTTCTGTTTTTAAGAATTTCTGCAAATAATCCAAATGATTTACATTCAGAATATTTGCTGTATTGCCCTGTTGCTATTATTTGTTCATTAGTATATTTGGGGGGAAAAGTGATTTATAGAGTCCTATCATATCCTTCTTTTAATTCTAACCTCCTTTCCCAACACCACACTATTTTCACCAAGTACATTCCCAATATCTTCAGGAAAATTTCAGCCCATATTTTAAGCTAAATTGATTCTTGAGAATATAAATACTTGAAAAGAAGGAAAATCTGTTTTACTTTGTTTCTCCATACACAAATAGTATACAAAACTCAGATTCTTTTTATTTTTTTTTTAAAGGTTTTATTTATTTATATGACAGGGAGAGACACAGCAAGAGAGGGAACACAAGCAGGGGGAGTGGGAGAGGGAGAAGCAGGCTTCCCGCAGAGCAGGGAGCCCCATGCGGGGCTCAATCCCAGGACCCTGGGATCATGACCTGAGCCAAAGGCAGACGCTTAATGACTGAGCCACCCAGGCGCCCCCTCAGATTCTTTTTAAATATGTTTCATAGGGATAACTGATTTAGAACAGAAGGGAAACTTGGGGATCATCTAGTGAAACACTCTCACTTTGCACATAAAGAAGTTGTGGCCCATATGATTTACTGAGGGTGACCCGTTTAGTGGCAGAGCTAGTGCCAGATAGTTCCCAGGTCCATAAACCAAAAGCGCTGGTGATGTTAAATATGTGTGCTGAAGTCAGAATCCTCCCAGCTGATAAGGAGTAACTTCATTCTTCCATTTTCTGTTTCCATGATGACTGCCCTGTTTTAGGTTTTAATCTCTATTTTGTATGACTTCAAATTCTCATTTTTCTAAATTAATTATCTAATACTCCAATACTACATTAATCTTCCTAAGAATCTCCTTTTATCTATTTTGACAAAGCCAGACTTCCTTTTCTCTAGGTCTCTTCCGAAAATGATCACAACCAAAATTCACATCCAATCTGAAGTCTGATATCCGAGAATATTTTTCCCTAGGATAATTGGGATGAGATAAAGTCAGCTTCAGTGATTGAGCAGAGGAAGACAGAAGAGACCAGTTTCCACACTGAAGAAAGAAAATTTGATTTCTGACACAGTTTGTCATGACAATCCAACTTTCAGAATTAAGAGAGACCTGGACATTAGCTATTCCAACCATTTCCCACAGAGTGCACCTTGGAACTCAGAGGCACAAGATAGTAGTGTCAATGATTTTGTGCCCAGGTAGACTTAGGAAATCACACAGTTATACCAAGTTAAATGGATTTCTTTCCTGTAAAATTCTCAGAACTTTTTATGCTAACAGGCCTAGTGACATACCAAGACAGGGAAATTATAGGCAATATTCCCAAATTTATTTGAGCAAGAAACTCTTTTACAAAGGATCCCACAGAATTATGGTTTTGAGGGATAGCATTGGGGAATATGCTGATTTAGACCAATTTGATAAATTGTATCTTACTTAGTGCCAGAGTCAGAGCAAGAACCAAATCTCTTTATTTTCAACCTAGTGTTTACTGACAGGAACATTTCTGTCTGTCTTAGCCTTTTTTGGTTGCAAGCAACTTCTTTAAGCTACATCAAATAAGAAAAAAATGGTGAGGGGGCAGAGATAAGCAGGGAGCCTCATCCCAGGTGACATGATTACAGGACTCAAGAAGGGCTGCTCTTAGAAGAAGCATGGAGATTGCCATCTCTAGCACAAAACTCAAATTGAAAAGTTTGATTCTCGGGGCACCTGGGTAGCTCAGTTGGTTAAGCGTCTGCCTTTGGCTCTGGTCACAATCCCAGGGTCCTGGGATCGAGCCTCACATCAGGCTCCCAGCTCAGCAGACAGCCTGCTTCTCCCTCTCCCTGTGCTGCTCCCCCTGCTTGTGTGCTCCCTCGCTCTCTCTCTCTTTGTCAAATAAATAAATAAAATCTTTAAATAAAAAGAAAGGTTTAATTCTCTGTTGAATAATGGTAAGCACTGAAGAATTCATTGAATGTATAAAGAAAAAGCATTAAAACTATTTAAATTAAACTTTAAACAAAAATCACATGCAGAAACTCTTGTGACATAAATTAAGGGAACCTTTTAAAAATATTTAAAATTTTGTAGATAAATTCCCACTATCCAAAAATGGAATATTTTTTAAAAAAGGAATATTTTAAGCAATAATAATAGTAACTTCAATTGGTTGAAAAAATAATCAAAGAAGTTTATGTTTAATATGTGTGTGTGTGTGAGAAGATGAGGAGAAGCTTCCCTTTAGAGAAGTTTTCCAACTAATAAGTTAAAAAGGAATGATGGAATTATGTCACCCTAATGAAATAATGGATCTAGGCAATGATCAAGTCCTCTAAATCATAAAAAGAAAGAAACACAATATTCTTTGGACTCCTGATCGATCCTCCTATGAAGTATTCTTGTTCTAAAATTGAACATGAATTTCATCAATCTATTTCCAAATACCTTTTAAGGTAAATACAGGAGACAAAGGAACATGTTAGATAACACCAGTGTGGTGCAATCAGCAAAATTAATAATGCAGGAAAGCCTACAGGGCCAATGCCCTGGTTTCTTCAACAAATATTCATGGACAAAAAAGAGGGACAGGGAAATTATAGATTTAAAGACACAGTAACTAATTTCAAATGTATGTCCTTTATTTGGATGCTGACTTAATATTATTTTTAATTGTGATAATGTTATTTTTTTAAGTGGTTACCTTTTCGAGATCCATATAGGCACTATTTATAGGCACATAATTTAAAATAATCCAGTGGTGGGGCGGGTTTAAAAAGAAAATGATAATTGTTGATGCTGGGTGATGGCTACACAAAGTGCTCATTATACTATTCTCTCTACTTCTGCATATGTTTCAAATTATTCTTAAAAAAAGCTTTTATAACATCTGTTGTCATATCACAGTACAGTTTTTTTATAATCAAGGGTTTTTTGGTTGTTCAAGGATCAATACAGACATTTCAATTTGTACACAATTCTTAACGTACTTCCCAAAAATCTAAAAAATCACATAGCTGTGATTCTTTTCTAAAAGTTTTTCCATGACCTTCCAGCCTAAAATTTGGAGGCAAATTTTCCTTAACAGTATATCAAGTACCAATATCTTCAACTGTTGATGCGCTGTTACATTTTTAGTCCCATTAATTCACAATTTAATATAGTATACACTATATACACAAATTTTCAGTCTTGCACAGCACATTAACTAAGTTACTAGTAAAACTGGACTACCATGACCAAGACATTTCAGAGCACACAAAATTCTGACAGGGAGAGCCGAGATAAAGGAGTGGTTTTCTTTAGAAAACAATTCTACCAAACACAACATGGGAATAGAAATAATTTAAAACGTCCAAGACATATTAAATGCACGAATGACTCCAAATTGCCATTTAGTATGCTTGGTATTATAGGACATAAAAACTACCTCATCTATAGGATGTTGAGATGACACCCAAGACAATCAGAGCCTCTCATATTCAATATCCCACTATTTTCTGGGTGTACCAAAAATGAAATAACCAGCAAATGATTTTCCCTCTAAAAAAAAATAAAAAGGCATTTACATTTAAAAAGTGGGATGAGGAGGAATTCCCTCCTTAAAAATGTTTCTAGAGCTACTAAAAAACTTGCATTTACAAAATAGTTAACAGAAATGTTCCTCTGGATTGTACAAGAAGGGTGACAGGGAACACTGGTAAGACATGGTATATGATATTAATTAGACTTGGCTTCTTTCTCTTCTGCTTTATCAGAGACTGGACTGTCCTCATTTTTCGTTTCTCCATTTTCTGCAGGTAAGTCTTTGTTTCTTGGGTATCTACTTTACCCTGCTTTCCCTTTCCTCCCCTTTCCCCTTTGTTTGCACTTGTCTGAAGATTGATCCTTTCCTGCCACCTTTTTTGGCTTCGTTTCCACTTTTGCAGGAGCAGATTTGGTTGACAACATCGCTGATCTCCTCTTGGAGACCTCCTTTGCCATCCCCTTGGCGGAACTGACCCTCCTTTTGGGCATCGTGGCCGCGGGGCAGGCCGCCATGATACGCGGTCCACAGAGAACATTTGCGAAGCTGGGCTGCCCAGAGCTGATGCTCTTTCTGCTCCCACGGCCGCCCCCTTAGCTGCTGCGACCACCTGCCCACAGTACAGTTTTTTATACCACATCAGACTTTCAGCCAAAAGAAGATAATCAATGCCTAATTATAAGATGATCAAAGTTTTCATATATATATATTAATAAAATTTACTCTTCAAATATTCCTTCCTTACCTACAAGAATTTTCAATCTGTTTTCCACTGAAAATATCATATAGTAATGATAACTACCATTTATTGAATACCATTTATTCAGAAATTAGTATAAAAGAAAATACATAAAATTGATTTATCCCAGTTTACCTGTTTTCATTTTATGTTTGATGTCATTTTGAATCTTCATGACAAAATTTAAAAGCATACATCACAAAAGTTAGAAGGAAAATGCTACTCTTTAACTCTTTTCCAGGTTAACCCCATTTCATGCTATCCTTTCTGCTGCATTCACTGTGCATGTGTGTACAAAACCTGTAGCTTGATATCATGGATTCACTCTGTATTTCACCAGCTATTTCATAAATGTATTTATTCCCCAATCTATTATATTGTAAATAATCCAAGGATAAGGTCCTTATAAATTACTTGGAAAATCCCTAGGTCTGAATAAATCCTATTGGGTAGTTGAAAGAGAAAAATTATTGTATATGTTTAAAATACATGTTTTTCTTCCGACATGAACATTTTTTTTTCATTAAATGTAAAATGTTGGTCTTGTTGAGAAGATATGTGAAACCCAAGCTCTGCCACTTACATCGGTTGTTAGACAAATCATTTAATAACATGGAAGAAGCCTAAACACTTAGGAAGTATAATATAAATCATAAAATAGATAAATGACATTGCCTATAGGGAAGGCTTTAGACCAGAGGCTAGCAAGCTCTCCCTATAAGGGGCCAGCTAGTAAATATTTTAGGCTTTGCAGACCATACATAACAATCTCTGTTGCAACTATTGAACGCTACCAATATAGCCCAGGAGCAACCACAAACAATGTAAACAAATGACACTGGCTGTGTTCCAACAAAACTCTAGTTATGACACTGAAATTTGGGGTTTATGTTATTTTCATGTATTGTGAAATATTATTCTACTTTAAAAAAATAGTATTCTACTTTTGATGTTTTCTTAACCACTTAAAAATGTAAAAACCATTCTTAGGTTGCAAGCCCTACAGAGACAGTGGGCCAGATTTGACAGGCTATTGTTTGCTAACCCCTGCTTTTTACAGACCCTTTCCAGAGTCTGATCAATAACTAGAACTGATTTTCTTGTTAATTTTATTCTATTTCTTAAAGCACTACAAAAACAGGCATCTTTATTTATACATTTATTACTTAGTTGAAGCGTGATACATAATTGCAACATCAGAAACAAATGATTTTAATATGAAGAATCTTCAGTATATTTTTGATTGAAATTTTTGTTTCACGTATTTTAAATATTCAGGTAAAAAGAATCCTGGCAACTTTAAAAGTCTCTGGCAGGATCCAAGCTATAAAACAGCTGGAAGAATTAAAGGCTATTAAAAAGGTAATCTTATGTGACCTTGAACGATTACTATTTATACCAATGTAGGTGACAACAGCCAGGGGAGAGTGAGTTTAACTTAGGGACTCTAAATGCAAAGGAGGGCTTAGTTAGAGACTATGAAAGAGAGAAGTCATCAGTCTACTGTGTAAGTGGAGTAAGGGTGGTGGACATGTTTGTACTGAGTTCTGAGGTAGAGGATGAAGAAATATCTTGTGCAATAACTACCACAGTGCGGAAAAAAATCAGAGTGCAACATACGTAGTTCTCCCTGATAAGTAGTATATTGGGGAGAAGGGGTGGTTTGAGAAGATGACCTTGGAGATAATGAGTGCTCAAAATGCAATTTAATGCCTTCTCTGTGAAAACTTGCATGCAAATAATTTGAAGACCTAGTAAACACATCTCTTCCAAATGCCTGAATCCTTAAGTACCTGAATCAAGAATGAAGATGTATATAAACACTAGATGATTTCAATTCTAAGAAAAGATTCAAAGTGACAATATTTTATTAATCAACACCTAAATACTAAAGTATCTATTATTTAAAAATTGCCTACCAGGTGCATGGCAGAATCTCAGATGACACAACCAGTATACAAAATTCTCATATTTCTAATGAAGGTTGAAGAAATAAGCAACCATCCTAGGATCCACACAACTGAAAAGAGGTCAGGCAGAAATGTGAACCCAGCTTTGGCTCCAAAATGTAAGCTCTTTCCATTGTTTAGCAAACAGTGGAAGGCTTACTTTGGTAACCCAGAGCTGCCCTTCTATTCTCCTTAATGG